>NC_085951.1:15333214-15640357 GCF_963556715.1 Cydia fagiglandana | reverse complement strand
GTGGGCGCGCGCCGCGCGGCGATGAGCGCCGTGTTGATCGGCATGTGCAGCAGCAGTGCGCCGAAACTGAGCCGCGCCGCCGGACCCCAGCCCCGCCACGCGAAGAATCGCACCCAGATCGCTGGAAACAGCAAAATAATCCTGTCATCCTGGTACATTTTTTCATTTCATTTGTTATGTATGATTAATGTCATCTGTGCCATGCTCTCTCAGTCAGCAGATCGCTAGCCGACACATATAATACTAGCTTTTGCCAGCGACTTCGTCTGCGTGGAATCAGTGACAGCGGCTAAAGTAGGTACAGCGCTTACATCGATTATCAGGCAATTCATTAGCTCTTTCAATTCTACCCCCCTTTGCACTCTCTTCAGGGATGATTCCGACATAAAACTATCCTATGCCCTTCCCCGGAACTCAACTATCTCTATACCAAATTTCACCTAAATCGGTTCAGCGGCTTAAGCGTAAAGAAGTAACAGACAGACACACTTTCGCCTTTATAATATTAATTAGTATGGATTACTTACGTTGCACCCCGTGCATGGCCCCGAGTAAGGCCAGGCCCACGAAGAGGCTGAAGACGGGGCGCTCGAGCGCGGCCAGCGCGGCGGCGGGCGCGCGCTCGGGCGCGCCGGCGCCGAGCAGCAGCGGCGACCACGCCGCCCACCACATCGCCAGCGGCGCGCCCGCGCTCGTCACCCAGCGGAACCACTGCAACATTACAATTAACTTTAGGCTGAGAGGAAAACCAAAAGAGGATCATTTTAACTGTTAAACTTCAGCGAGAGTCGAACTAATTGAAAGGTGAGGTAGGACGAGAAACATAATTATAGTTTCTTTTGCTCGAGTCGAGAGGAACAGCGGGAGAGTCTGAAATCTGACCACGAGAACTTTGGACAAACTTGGCAGTACAATATATTCCATATTAAGCTCCATACTTGATATGTACCACTTGATATGTAAACTTAGTGTGGTCAGTTTTGCTCGAGCGACTTTAGACCACAGAGGAATTTTACAATTCGATCGCACAATCATATGCAAACTCAGTCATCCTTAGAGGATACAGGACTTTATTAAGCTTAAAGACTCAGCCAGGAATTGCGCTTTGTCCACGAGGTGACTGGTACAGGACTGGTAACATACCCGATACTGCTGCGACTGCTTGTTCCGTTCCAGCATCTCATTATGGACGTACGCCAGCAGCAAGCCTGCCAGTGTGCCCGGTGCGTTGCCCAACGGACTGGTACAGGACTGGTAACATACCCGATACTGCTGCGGCTGCTTGTTCCGTTCCAGCATCTCATGGTGGACGTACGCCAGCAGCAAGCCTGCCAGTGTGCCCGGTGCGTTGCCCAGCGGAGACTGGTACAGGACCGGTAACATACCCGATACTGCTGCGGCTGCTTGTTCCGTTCCAGCATCTCGTGATGGACGTACGCCAGCAGCAAGCCTGCCAGTGTGCCCGGTGCGTTGCCCAGCGGAGGCTGGTACAGGACTGGTAACATACCCAATACTGCTGCGGCTGCTTGTTCCGTTCCAGCATCTCGTGATGGACGTACGCCAGCAGCAAGCCTGCCAGTGTGCTCGGTGCGTTGCCCAGCGGAGACTGGTACAGGACTGGTAACATACCCGATACTGCTGCGGCTGCTTGTTCCGTTCCAGCATCTCGTGATGGACGTACGCCAGCAGCAAGCCTGCCAGTGTGCCCGGTGCGTTGCCCAGCGGAGACTGGTACAGGACTGGTAACATACCCGATACTGCTGCGGCTGCTTGTTCCGTTCCAGCATCTCATGGTGGACGTACGCCAGCAGCAAGCCTGCCAGTGTGCCCGGTGCGTTGCCCAGCGGAGACTGGTACAGGACCGGTAACATACCCGATACTGCTGCGGCTGCTTGTTCCGTTCCAGCATCTCGTGATGGACGTACGCTAGCAGCAAGCCTGCCAGCGTGCCCGGTGCGTTGCCCAGCGGAGACTGGTACAGGATGTTGAAGGACAGGTCTCCGTAGTACTTCACACGGACCACTCTGAAAATGCCATTTAAGATTTTGTAGAACAGATTCGGTACGAGTATTTGTAATTTTTGTATCAAGCAGAAAAGTATGTATATGTGTTAATAGATCACGGAAGTAGATATATCGATAGATAAAAACGTGACCGAGAGAGAAAAGTCAAATTACAGAATTATAATTATCTCATTA
Source organism: Cydia fagiglandana (assembly GCF_963556715.1). NCBI lineage: Eukaryota > Metazoa > Arthropoda > Insecta > Lepidoptera > Tortricidae > Cydia > Cydia fagiglandana. The sequence continues at coordinate 15,638,159 of NC_085951.1, read as the reverse complement.
TATTACGGAATTTACGACGTAATCAAGACAGTTCTTGGGTTTGATGTGGTAATTTTCGGAACACTTGCTAGTATATAGCCTATGATCTCTTATCTTTGCTCCGAGACACGGTTCAATTTGGATTAGCAACAAATCTCTACATCCGTGAGAGACTGAATCTTCACATATTTAGATTAACAACTAATTACATATCAATGGTCTTCAATTAGGAAGAGGTGTGAATGACGAGTAAAACTGCACTTACTCCGGGTTATGCATGACGAACGTGGAGACGAGCTTCAGCCAGTAGGAGACGGCGAAGAGGCCGCCGACGGAGATGAGCAGCAGCGCCATCAGCGTCGGCAGCGCGCCGCGCCGCCAGCGCGCCAGCGCGAGCGTCAGCAGCAAGGCGACGGCGTACAGCTGCATATCTGCTGCCAGGTACCTGCGGTGTCGATACATCATCATTATGGAGTCCTCCGAAAGAAAGAAAGAGACCCTCAAGAATCGATAGATGATGGTGCGCGTGGACCATTGATGTTGAGATATAGGTAACTCCAGAAATTGAGACTGTTTTGGAAGGGTGACTGAAAGGGAAAAAGGTACTGAATCGAAAGAGGCAGATTCAGGTTTCGTTAAATGGAACAAGAGAAAGAAAAAGTGCGGACAATACTTCGAATATAAAATAAATTATTTTAAACTTCAAAATTAACTCTTGATGATGATACAATGGTACCCAATTCGGTATCGTTTTGGGTCGTCCCATTCGTTTTTCGTCAAGTTCTTAAATTAGTCCTATTCTGCTTTCGTCACTCATGCTACATTCGTCACAATCGTCAGTGGCTTTTAATGTAGAATGAGTGACGAAAGCAGAATATATAGGACTAATTTAAGAACTTGACGAAAAACGAATGGGACGACCCAAGACGATACCCCCAATTCCTGCGTTACATTGAGAGATTTGTCTGCCAGGCAGATCTGTACTGTGGTAGACATATCTCTTCCTAACCTCGTGTTTGACTCACCAGGTCTGCACTAAGCACTTGTTGTCGGCGTCCAGCACGTTGTTGAGGTAGAGCAGGTGCACCCACCACTTGGCGCGGCACACGGCGGCCTCCGCGGCCACGCGCGGCGCCCACTGTGGCCCGGCGCCCAGCCGCGCCCACCAGCTCGCCGCGAACCACACCACCATGTAGTATGACGGGCTGATTCTGTTACATTCAAAATAAACTCTTTTTGTAAACGAGCATATACACGGTGTAACATGAGGAAACCGAATAATTTTAACAGCGTATTCCTGATGATATTTAGAGACAAAAATGTCCTATAAACTTTTTTGAAACCTCACCGTGTACAATGCAAGTCTAGGAGTTACAAGACCTCAAGCTGAATCTATGGTGAAAATAAAAGTTAGACACAGCTTAAACTTCTCAACTGCGTGACGCCAAGCGTGGGCCAAGTGACGAAGATATTTTTGTCAATGTCGGGTGACAACATACCTAGGTACAGTTTGTAGGAAGTTATGGCTAGGATAGGACTATGGACCTATTGAATATGGAGTACCTCTACCCTCCATAGATATTTAGGACGTTTCGTAGATGCCTTTTATAATTTTCAGACGTGTCATTAAATATCGCTAAAACCATGCTTCAACTATAATAATTGCATTTGACAGAATCTGTTGAATTGCGAGAAAGCTAGGTAACCAGCATAACCTAAAAAAAATATTAAACTTTGTAGGTATCCTTTGTAAGAATATAATTGAACCTGATGATCCGATTGATCATGGTGGAGAAGAATGACCGCCACGGCGGCATGGACCCCTTGGAGGTCTGGAGCAGGATCTTGTGCGCCAGCAGGAAGCTGGCCATCAGGAAGAACACCTGCACCACCAGCGTCGAGTTGCCCAGCAGTATCGCGTCGCCGGACCGCCGGATCTGCAATATTATTGAACATAAGGTTTTGGCTAACATTTTAATTTGTATAGAGCCAGACCGCCAGAAAAGTCTGCAGCGATTATGATAGCCCACGCAGTGCAAGTGTCATTTTTTAAACGTCAAACTTCTATGAAATTATGACGTGCAAATAACACTTGCACTGCGTGGGCTATCAAAATCGCTGCAGACTTTTCTTGGTCTAACTCTAGAAGGTTTTATCGCTGACTGTACTTTTCTTTCCACAGGCAACTAAAATTCATCGGGACAATTCTAACAACCCCAAACTTGCCCAAGAACAATCTTAAAACCGTGTATCAGCTACATAAGCGATGGTGTTCCAACTTCCAATACCGTTCACTTTTATCATCGACGCCATAGAGAAATATAGTAAGAATAGAGTGCTCAATCCATACATCAGTTTTGCCAAAAATACTATTATTTTCGCAGTCGACATCTAGCATCGGTTGGTACTAAAACTGATCTTAGGTATGGAGTGAGCACTAGGTGTATTTTTTTCTCTATGCCGACGCCCACAACGAAAGTATGGGTAGGGTATGAATAAAGAATGATCTATCTGTACTCACCGTCTCAAAATACCGTATATCAGTAAGATAAGAGATGGTGCTCAGCCAGCACACGTGTTCAATGATGACACACATCATGCAGAACACCCGGACTCCGTCGAAGACCCGCAGGTCGCCGGCGGCGGACACGGCCGGCGGCGGCGCCCGCAGCGCGCGCCAGCAGCCCGGGAGGGACCAGCATAGCGCCCATTGGTATTCTGAAAAATACGAGGGAAATTCTTGCGGTATACGGATTATACGGACTGACAAAAATTTTGGACACTGATGAACCTTAATATTTGAACATTGAAGGAACGCATTGATTTTGTACGTCTGAGTGGATCTACTTACGCCCCTATTTTTTATCGTGCACTGCACTTTAAATACTTAGTTCGGTACAGTCAGCAGCAGAAGTTGCTATAAGCGGACGAGGTGTTCAAAATTACCTTGACACGCTCCTTTTAATAATCAGTGGCGTAGCTAAATCCTGAGCTATTTAACATATAAATTACAATTACTCTTTTTAAATATATTTTACAATTTTGATTGAATTTTGGGGTGACACCCACAATTTCCGCACCGGGTGCCACCCATGCTAGCTACGCCTCTGTTAATAATGCTTTCTTTTTGCTCTTTTATAATAATGTCGCGTAAAGATCATTTTGAACACCTGGCCGGCTTAGCAATTTCTGCTGCTGACCGTACTTTGGCAGATTTTAACATGTTGGATTACCCAATTTGGGTGTGGGTTGAATCGCCACGGTAGTCGTAGATGTGACAGATTTAGTAATAAAGGAAACATTGATGTAATCAGTGTACTATAGTGTAATTAAAACACGAGTGGTTGATAAAAGTAAAAGGTATGATGCCGTTAAGGCCTTGATCTTTTATGACAGAATCGGCCACCGGCTTGGCCAACACAAAATTTTTCACCACACGAACCCGAAGCAAATATTAAATGTAAAATATGAAACAAAATCAAACCAAATCAAATCCAAATGAATGTTATTAAATATTTATCATCCAAAATTATCATTTAAAAGTCAATTCTAATAAGCTACCAGCAAACATAAAAAAATAACTGAAAATTTGCATTTGATTACTTTGCCTCACATGATGTGGATAAAATGCAACTTTGCTATCAGTTTTTGAAGTGCAACTGCAAAGTAAGCCTTTCCGAGCTGGTGTGGTGAAAACTATTTTACTTTCTTCCCCAAAACAAGTGGATCAGCGGGTCAGTTAACTCGGTTATTTTTAGTCTAAACTACTAAACCGGTCATCGACACGTGCTGTGACAAGTCGCCGGCCACGTGAGGCGGGTCAGGGCCGCGGCGAAAGGCCCAGATCTGTTATGACATGCATTGTGTAAACAAACGGCGCTGCGTCCGCGCAGCTCAGCTCGCTCAAAGGCAAGCAAGAAATGCAACGAAAGTGTATCTGTCGGCGGCCGATGCCTAGGAATTTCACGATATGCCTGATCTTACGATCGGCCGCTGACATATTGATGGTATCGAGTAAAATATTAGTAACTATATACCTGACTCAACTACATGGTGAAACTAAAGTTAACTAAACTAACAAATTAAAACTATATGTTTTTTGGCGCCCTGTCTTTTAGCAGACCGGAATTCAGCTCTATATATGACTCTTGTATAAAATGTTGCCATCGTATAAAAATTATATTGAATAGGTAGATACTTATTTTACTCGTAGAGTCTGTGAGAAAGAGAAGAGTCGTAATATAATACATTCCGTGACTCTTCTCTTTCCGCATGGTTTACGTTTTATTATTGTTGCCACACGTCCATTGTAGGGGTACCTAATGAAGCAAATAGATGTGACTGAGTTACTTAAGGACTTCTCGAAAGTCTATAGTAATATTAGCACCAGATTGAGTAAATAAAGTATATCCGTGTGGGATAATTTCGCAAAAACCCAGGGCTGCAGTTAGATAAGGACCGGTCCTTGCGCAAACCGTGCAAACGCTAGTGATCATGTTTGCCGGTTAGCGAATCTCGCGAAGTTTCGAACCGATAGGTATGTATACAGCCTATTGCCTATGTAGGTATACATTTGTCGAAACGAAAGTAAATCAGCGAACAAATATAAAATCGTAGAGTCCGACCAAACTCCGCTTGGGATTTGCTCAGACAAAGCGAGGAAAAAATATGTCAACTGTCTACGAAAATAATAATAATGTTTATAATGACATTGATGCACCTTGTTCTGTCAACGGTGCAGATTTAGCTTAGACGTACTCTAATACAGAACAGCTGTATTAAAATCAGGATTAAAAAAATGGTATCTTCTGGTTAGGTTAGTTATTTGCTCCATATCCCTTGCCCTTAACCTTTTGGGCGCTATTACGAAATATCGCACGAAGGTGAGCTTGTAAGCTTATATGCCTATGTGTTTTCGTTTCCATATAAAGTATCAAGGTCTGAAATACGGTGCCTGCTTCAAGCTGTAGCTATTATTTATCAAATTTATAGGGTGACAGATGAACTCACCTTTATGTGCATTATCTTTGGAGAAGTTCAGCTTTAACAGACGGGAAGAAAGCTGAGGCTAGCATACTGACCTTTCTTAGTCTGTGGTGACAGTAGCAACTCCAAAGCAGTAGAGACACCAGCAAGTGCCGCCAAGGCTGCTAATACTACTGGGAAGGCTCTATCGGCAGCGTCTAGAGGCCGTGCACTCTCCTGCCCTCGTTGGCAGTAGTCCAGCTGGTACAGACGCGCTGACAGGTTGTGCGATGACATGGTGCTCGCATTCACGCACGACGCGAACCTGGAAACAAACGGTTTTCTTAATAAAACCCAAATGTAGGTGGCCAAACTTTAGAAAAATGTAAGATGTCAAAAATACCGGGCGAAGAAGTCGTACTTTTATCGAGTCAAGATAGCTATAATAGTCTTACAAGTAGCCACATCTACGCGAAACATGATCTTCGACGCTTGTTATGTGTAGTCAAAGGGAAAAATTGAGAATCGACAAGTAATTAATTAAGTAATGTTTGGAAAGGACTAAGTGAATTTTCGTTTATTTTGTTGTCCTGGCCACGCCGCACACGGCGCACACCCCTCAGACTTATGAAATAAAATATGAATGCTTATCATGATGTCTTTGAAGGTGAGACTTACCACGAGTCCATGGAAGGTTCTGGAACCTGTAGAGCCGTGTTCGAGTCGCTACATCGTCGAGACACGCATAGTCCCCGATGGAGCCGCGTGTGATTGAAGTTATCCACCCAGTTTGAGGAGTACTCCTGCAATAATTAATACAATAAAATTAGTTAAGTATGCTCTTAATTATTTATTGCATGAAGAAGCATAATTTGCCCGACAAAGTTGCTGATGTCTTATTAATCCTGGTTCTTCGGGACCAAATTGTAACATCAGAACATCACACAGTAGGGAACCTTATAGTTTCTACATAAGGCTTAAATTGCGATGATATTAGCTCGAAGAAGAGTTAAAACTATACGTTTAAAAAACATAGTTGCTAGTTTTTTTATGCCCAAGAATTGCACTTGTATGATTTACGAGATAGGGTTTGTTTTTAATTGCAATGAATCTTAGTTTCGATATGAGGTGACCAGCGCCTAATTATTAGGTTTGCGAAAGTGTTGGCTTGCGAGAGGGTTTCATAATGTAACTCGTTTCTCATTCAGTTTTACGTCAACGCGTAATACAGTTCACATTAAATATAATACACCGTACGTAAGGTACACTTACAATCGAATTAAAACTGTCATGAATCAGTTGTCATTCTAACTACTTATACCTAATTCTATTATTTTTACAGATTAAAAGATGACTCACGCTTGACCGGGCCGGGCCCGGGCCGAGGTATCCGACATGTCATTTTCTATGACAGATGATCGGTGCTCACGTGGGCGACACAAAAAAAATTGATTGGGGCTTGATGTTTATGTTTCACTTTTCCTAATTTCGTTGAAATATTATGAGAAGTATACACTTAACTTCATCATCAGCTATGACGTACCGTTTAGCCAGTTCTAAACGGTAGGTACATAGGTTACGTACTAACCTAGCTACCTACATAAAAATTAACTACCTTTCCTACCTAACATAAAACAAAGTTTATTAATGTAATTAATAGTAGTTAATAGCTAATAACATTATGCACGAGCAGGTATATATAAGGTCATTTGAAATAAAATTACGTCGCAAAATATAAACCTTTTCTAGAAATAGGTACAAGTGTGGTAATAGGAATAATATATAGCAGCACTCCCTTAAAAGTCAGTCAGGTAGTGAATGCCTTTCGCAGGTCGCCTAGCAACCTTACCCTTAAGAATGACTTACGCTAGCACGGTCCGGGTCCGGGCCGAAGCGTCCGACACTTCTTTTTATATGACGGCTGATTGCTGATCACATCACACATTTTGTACTTACCACTTGTTTTACGTAGTTGTAGAAATCCTAGTAATAAATAATGTGTAGAATTGGTGAGTGACTCCGGGCAGTATCGGGCACACCGTCCCGGTTTGATGCACATGCACATTGCAAATATCTATCGCATTACCAATGTAACATGATGGAATGCGAACTGTTTGACAGGACTTTACTTTCTTAGTAGTGGTGCATAAATACATATTATACAGACAATGATATGTAGGTATACTATATATATACTTGAGTATTGTAATGTTTTATGAGGGAACATTTCAATAATAAATAGCTGTAAGGCTGGATCCACACCGCAATTAACTTTTATATAGCATGTACAATATGGTAACATTAGGTGGCTACAGTTATACTTTCCTAACGTAGAAGTAGCACTTGTAGTTACCCAAACGTTGTTCATCCATACAGCAGTGTGTGTATTTACAAAAAATAACAACGTTGCTGTATGAATGCGCCTCAATTATTATAATTACTATGTAGATAAGTATGAAAACTGTGGCGGCATTAGGCAAAAGCACACCTGGCATGAGCACTTCTTGTACCCACGTCATGGCTACGGCATTTTTATACGACAGCTGTACCATGGAGTCCTCAAGATCCTCACCTGCATCAAGTGGAACACCCTGGACTCCCCGCCGGGCGACAGCTCGAAGCTGCAGAGGCAGTACACGCCGCGCGTCGCCAGGCAGCTCTCGTGCTGCAGGTGGAACAGTGCAGCATGAACCCCTCTACCCTCACCTGCATCAGCCGGAACACCCTGGACTCCCCGTCGGGCGCCAGCTCGAAGCTGCCGAGGCAGTACACGCCGCGCGTCGCCAGGCAGCTCTCGTGCTGCAGGTGGAACAGTGCAGCATGAACCCCTCAACCCTCACCTGCATCAGCCGGAACACCCTGGACTCTCCGTCGGGCGACAGCTCGAAGCTGCCGAGGCAGTACACGCCGCGCGTCGCCACGCAGCTCTCGTACTCGTCCAGGTGGAATAGCTGAGGCATGGAGTAGTACTCCTCAGCTGAAAGGAACAAAGAAAATCATTAGTTTTCGATCCTAGGTTGGGATCCGGATGCACAGGATGGATGGAAGACCAAAACGGAGATAGCGGGACAGATATTGAGAAAAGTGGCGAGAGAAGGTTAGTACTAAATATAGGCGGCCAAACAACTTTGTTACTAGAAAAAAGCGAAATTAAAATTTTCTATGAGACGATAACCCTTTCGCTCCTAAATTTTCTTAATTTGACGAGAATGGCTTGACAAACTATACATGTTTATCTATATATATAAATGCAAGTGTCCTGACTGACTGACTGACTGATTCATCAACGCAGAGCCGAAACTACAAAAGCCAGAAAGTTGAAATTTGCACACCAGATTGCATTTATAAAGTGTACAAGAGATAAGAAGCGATTTTGAGAAATTCAACCCCTAAGGGGGTTAAAAAGGGGATGAAAGTTTGTATGGGGTTAAAGTTTTCTTTTAAGCTAGGAATTTGAAACTTCGTAAAAAGATATATTAATAAAATACAAGAAAAGTAATTTCAGCGTTTTTGAAAATTTATCCCCTACGGTGGTGAAAAAGGGGTTGAAAGTTTGTATGGATATCAAAAAAAATTTCAAGTGGTGGACTTGAATCTTTGTATTTAGGGATATTATTAGAAGACAGGAAAAGTAATTTCAGGGTTTTGTAAAATTCATCCCCTAACAGGGTTAAAAAGGGGTTGAAAATTTTAATCCATTACAAATGCTTTGAAACTTCGTAGAAAGGCATAATAGCCGATTACAAAAAAAAGTAATTGCATCGTTTTTGGAAATTCAACCCCTAAGGGGGTTAAAAAGGGGATGAAAGTTCGTCTTCGGGTGCAAATTTTATTTTAAGTTAGGAACTTGAAACTTTCTAAAAAAGTATCAAATTTATAGACAGGAAAACTGATTTCAGCGTTTTAGAAAATTCATCCCCCAAGGTGGTGAAAAAGGGGTTGAAAGTTTGTATGGATATCAAAAAATTTTTCGAGCGCGGGACTTGAATCTTTGTATTTGGGGATATTATTAGAAGACAATAAAAGTAATTTCAGCGTTTTGTAAAATTCATCCCCTAACAGGGTTAAAAAGGGGATGAAAGTTTGTATGGGGTTAAAGTTTTCTTTTGAGCTACGAATTTGAAACTTCGTTAAAAGATATATTATTAAAATACAAGAAAACTAATTTCAGCGTTTTTGAAAATTCAATCCCTAAGGTGGTGAAAAAGGGGTTGAAAGTTTGTATGGATATCAAACATTTTTTCGAGTGTAGGACTTGAATCTTTGTATTTAGGGATATTATTAGAAGACAGGAAAAGTAATTTCAGCGTTTTGTAAAATTCATCCCCTAACAGGGTTAAAAAGGGGTTGAAAGTTTGAATCCATTACAAATGGTTTTGAAACTTCTTAGAAAGGCATAATAGCCGATTACAAAAAAAAGTAATTGCAACGTTTTTGGAAATTAAATCCCTTCATTCCCAAAAAGGGGATGAAAATTCGTCTTGGGGTGTAAATTTAATTTTAAGTTAGGAACTTTAACTTTTTGGAAAAAAAGGTAATAAATTAAAAAACATGAAAACTAATTCAAGCATTTTTGAAAATCATCCCCCAACGTGGTGAGAAAGGGGTTGAAAGTTTGTATGGAGATCAGATATTTTGTGAGTGCGGAATGCGGAACTTGAATCTTTGTATAAGGGCATAGGTTACTTACCTATTATGAGAATACAAGAAAAGTAATTTCAGCAACCAACATCAAAATCCACTTGACTTAAAACTTCATACAACTTGCTAAAAAAGAAAAGTACTTAATTTCAACATTGCTTGGATATGAAAATTATAGGTACTAAAGATGTAAAATGTTGAAGATAAGATTCCACGCGGACGAAGTCGCAGGCAACAGCTAGTATATTATAGAGCTCACTTTATGAATATTTTCCTAATGTTCAAAGGCCATAGTCGGTTTTCCATAGTACGGGTTTTTTTTGTGAGTACCTCTTATGGTGAAGGATATTTTTGCTGAGTATCAGCATCCTACTAGTGACAGTTTTTGACTTATGATTTTTTATTTTTTTTTCTTTAATGTTTGTTTATCGGGATGTATTCGAGAAACAATTGCCATCTTGGCTAGGAACGATAACAGGGTTCCTAGCCAAGATGGCAATCGTTTGCGCCGCAGCGAACGAAACGGTAATCTCTCTCTATAACTATTTCATGTTATTTCGACAGAGACATAGCGTTGCGTTCGCTAAGGATCATAAACGGTTGGAACCTGGCTGAGCACCCTGGTAGGAATTTAAAAAAATATCCGGCTTGTTTGATAGGTAACGATAATTTTTCAGGAAAAAAACGTGTGAAAGCATTCTACTTGTGATGCCACTGCAAATTGTGTTCAGTTTCATTGTTTACACTGAATTCATGAGCATGATCAAACAATAAAGCATAATTATCAATTACTACGAGAAAGAGGAATCTTTTGCAAGAAATTATTGACCGAGGATAATTAGGGATAATAGACACGTCACGTTAACTATTTACAACCCTCCTCCTCAGTCGTTCACTCTTGACAGAGTGGTCGTGGTTGTATTTACAACCAGTAAGTAACTAAAACTAGGAACATTGGACGCGTGTCACGCGTGTAAAGTTGTAATCTTGATAGATGTAGTACCTACATTGTGCAACGATAGGGGTTAACCCACTAACTAACCCCCGATATTTTGTTAACAAGGTGTATAAATAATTCTCGAAAACCGCAGGCTGAAAGTAAGCTATATCTCTCTAAGATATGACTTTTGTTCACAATTCATAACTCCCGCGGGAACAATATAGGCATTTACCCTTCAGTACACCATGAAATACTTCTTCGAGCTCATTCCTTTCTTTTTCGAGCAAGTGTGATGAAACTAATATTATTAACATAACCAGAAATGATCATCGCAAAACATTACGACCTTACGACTAGCAATCGAAAATAGAATATTTGCAGTATTTTTTTATAAATTTCTACGATTAATTACACTTAGCTAGTTTTATTATTTATGTGACACACTAACGGATCAGTGGTTTAGCCGCGAAAAAGTAACAGACAAGCAGACAGTAAAATATTTTCAAGATTTTATTGTTTTAATATTATCAAAATGGCGGAGCCATGGGGGTTCGCAAGGACTGCAGCTCACAAAGCCGCTAATTTCACTTGTAGGAAAAGTAAGAAATAGTCAAATATGTTTTTTTAGGTTTACCTTTACATATTGACAAGGAAGTATGAAAACGCATTTTATAGCGCTTGACCGCATGACCCAGACAATGTTAAGCCATAAATTAAAATAAATGCACAGTAAAATAAATCCAGTGCATAAAATTGGTAATAATAATTTTTAAGAAAAAAAAACCGACTTCTATGGGGGCCGGTGAAAGATTATTGTAGATGGTATAGGTATACTATGTAGAAAAGGAGGTAAAACCACCCACTTTTCTACTAGCATTTCGCTTCTGTAAGGGTCGTAGTTCTAGCCTAACCTAACCCACTTCTCTGATAGCAGTTCGGTTCTGTGAGGATCGCAGTTCAAACCTAACCTAACCCACTTAACGGCGCATGCGGTGCGGTGTACGGGGGTTTAAGCGGGAGGGGCTAGTAAGATTGGCATCATCATACTTATATACTTACACATTTTATGGTAGGTAATCATAGTGGTTTATTTAGTTAAGGTATCATAGTGGTTTTCCGGGTCAAGGTCCGGGTCCGAGTCCGGGTCTGAGTCCGGGTCCGAGTCCGGGTCCGAGCCCGGGTCCGAGTCCAGGTCCGGTCCGGGTCCGAACCGGATCCGGTCCGGGTCCGAACCGGATCCGGGTATGAGTCCGGTTCTGGGTCCGAGTCCGGGTCCCAGTCCAAGTCAAAATCGAAATTCGTAATCACCAAATGTGTACTATGCGTTGTTGAAGAGTTCTATTCTGGTCATCATCAGCAGTACCATTTCATCTAATGCGACAGTTTTTAATGTAAATGCTTGATTTTATGATGAAAATACAAAAAAATCTATGCGTATGCCTTTAATATTTGAGGAGTTCCCTCGATTCCTTATGGATCCCATCATCAGAACTCGAGCTTGACAAAAATGTGGCTTAAAAACTTAACTTGCTTGACAAACATAACGAAGAGGAAAAATCGCCAAACGTGAACTATGCGTCGTTGAAGAGTTCTGTTCTGATCATCATCAGCAGTTCCACTTCATCAAATGCGACAGTTTTTAATGAAAATGCTTAATTTTCTGATGTAAATACAAAAATCTCTATACGCATGCCTTTAATATTTGAGGAGTTCCCTCGATTCCTTATGGATCCCATCATCAGAACTCGAGCTTGACAAAAATGTGCATTAAAAACTTAACTTGCTTAACAAACATAACGAAGAGGAAAAATCGCGAAACGTGAACTATGCGTCGTTGAAGAGTTCTGTTCTGATCATCATCAGCAGTTCCACTTCATCAAATGCGACAGTTTTTAATGAAAATGCTTGATTTTTTGATGTAATTACAAAAATCTCTATACGCATGCCTTTAAGATTTGAGGAGTTCTCTCGATTCCTCATGGATCCCATCATCAGAACTCGAGCTTGACAAAAATGTAGCTTAAAAACTGAACTTGCTTAACAAACATAACGAAGAGGACAAATCGCCAACCGTGAACTATGCGTCGTTGAGGAGTTCCGTTCTGATCATCATCAGCAGTTCCACTTCATCAAATGTCACTTTTTTGGATGTATATGCTTGATTTGATGATAAAAACCCAAAAATCACTATATGTATGCCTTTAAGATTTGAGGAGTTCCCTCGATTCCTCATGGAACCCATCATCAGAACTGGGTTTTGACAGAAACGGGACCAATCTGTATACATATACATTCAATCAAAAAAAAAATTTTCAAAATCGGTCCAGTAATGACGGAGATATGGAGTAACAAACATAAAAAATAAAAAAAAATTAAAAAAAAAAAAAAAATACAACCGAATTGATAACCTCCTCCTTTGGGATTTGGAAGTCGGTTAAAAAGTAATGGAGTCGCCCTTGGGTAGTCCTTGTCTAGACGGACAGGGCCCTGGGTCATTCTATTTGCATTTATTCCGTAAACAATTTAATTCAGTACCTATATTTATTGAAAACGAAATTCGTACATATGTATATTACGTTGTAAATACCTAATACTAAATATCAATAGTTGTGGAAAGTTTCCAGAATGATGCAATTTTGCAGGTAATTTTGATATTAAATACTTATCCGCAAAAACTATAGTATGTCAGTATTTGGTGTCACTGTAAAGTGTAAATTGGTTTGTTTTATGGCAATCCTGAAAAGTTACGCGTTTCTAAAAACCCCAAATTATGACTACCGAAAATGCGGAAAAATTTACAATACATTATATATAACTATTAAACTTTATGAAAAACAATAGAGACCCACGTGTAATCCATATAAGCCTTCTTCTCGTAGTTTTAGCCTGAAAAATGTGCATTTTCTCTCAACTTTTAGAAACAGAAATAAAAATCTAAATGTGGCCTGGAGCTCGATCCTAAATTAACAATTTGTTATGGCTTTTAACTGGTTTTGATACGACCTTGCCGATCGTTTTGACGACTGGCGCGCACGGTGCATCTCACGCACGACTTTCACTTCATTTCGCATTAAAGATGTCAAGGTCGTATCAAAATAAGATCGAAACAGTAACAAGTCGTTAAGTCTGAATCAGGCTTCCGTCTGCATCAGCTGCGCCGGCGCCGGTGAACTTGGCATGTCATCGTTACGTCACGATCACGATTGGCTGTCGAAATATTTGTCTAACGCTGCATTATACACGCAACGCGGTCTTGAAACTCTTCACGTGGTACAAGTGTTACAACCTCGTGTTTGGTTTTGAGATTACCGGCTCGATTCGGGAAATGAATTAGAGACATGAAATATATTAGATATGAAATAGTAAAGATATGTGACGTTCCACGGAAAAAGGTACCTTATGGCGGCTGGCGCCGCGATTCGGGAAATGAATTAGAGATTCACTAGATACGAAATAGTGAAGATATGTGAGGTATGACGGCTGGTGCTTACGTCATATAGCGCCGCAATAATATTAGAGCGGCGTTAATAATAGCGTAAGCGCCAACCGCCATAGGGTACCTTTACCCGTGGGACGTCACATATCTTTACAATATCGTATCTAGTTAATCTCTAATTCACTTCCCGAATCGCGCCGTACAAGCACTTACCGCATAGGTACACAGATTACACTTAGGTACACAAACACCACATTGTGAAGTGTTTACAAAGAGTGCACTTGAGTCGCTTAGCTTCAAACTCGAGTAAATCCATCTGTCAGATTATGCGATTTTGGTATTAAGAAAAGTAAATAGGGTAGATATTAGCTGAGTGGTCGAATGGATTTACCCGAGTTTGAAGTTAAGCGACACAATTTTTTTTTACTCATACAATGCTAGGCCGCAATCAGCAGTAGGTACTAAGTTGTATTCCGTTTTCATAGATTTTGTACTTATAAACAGTAACTGAATGGAAGGACGAAAAAAATTATGTAATTTTAGGGACAATATTTCTATCAGGATAGAAAGAGCCCGTGGTGCCGTGGTAATGAGTAGGAATAATATAACAATTGGTAAATAAAAAAAGTACAGTGTACCTAACACATGTAGGTACAATAAAACGAGCCAAGTTTCCAGACTCGGTAAACTCTAGCATTTTATCCGGATTTGAACTTACAATAACCTCTAATATTGCTCAACAGCAAATACTTACACAAGGAACTCTGTAAGGAAACTGCGAGCACTAGAAAGTGCGTATCGACACTTGACCATTCGTCGTCCTTATCAACAAGGAATAAGATCTACCAATGATCATGTATATGTTGTCAAGTATTTAGCTCGCTTATGTCACCGACTGGTTCTCTTAGCTCACCTAGGCTTGGGTTTTAGGGCTTAAGTTGTGCAATTTAGGTTTATATCGTTACCCAATGGAAATAAACCCAATGGAAGTAAACTAATGTCCGCCCGCTACTTTTCCTGTGTATAGAAGTCGGTAAAAACACTAGCAAGCAGACATTGCAATAAGTGACCATCATTTATCCCTGTCTCAAAGATATACGGCGCGATTCGGATGAATTAGAGATTCACGTGAATAATAGAGTAAGCGCCAACCGCCATAAGGTACCTTTTGCCATGTCACATATCTGTACTATTTCATATCTAGTGAATCTCTAATTCATTTCCCGAATCGCGCCGACTGTCTACAACGTGCACATTTAGATTGCGTTGCCATCGGTTGTCGAACCGGTAGCCGGCAGCTTGCATAAGCGCCCCCGGTCGTCAACGGCGGGTGATTCTCAACTCAACCACTCGCTGATATTTGGCCACAGAGCACCTACCGCGAACACCGAAGTTCGCAAATTATGAGGATTACCACAAACTCTCACAAAAAAAGAAAAATTGAGGGCATCTTTCTTTGCCACACTAATTACACCATACAATAATCTTTATTGCACACCTCACATACTCGTAGTTTACAATAAATGTAGAGGTAACAACAGGCGGTCTCATCGCTTATAACTCTTATAAGCGATCTCTTCAAGACAAAATTTGGGTATCGGAGACAATAGAATTAGAATATACATTAGGTACCCTAGGGCTGGCTCATTCCTAGGCCAAAGAATAGGCATAGCTATTGAGCGTGGGAATGTAGCCAGCCTTATGGGTACCCTTCCGCAGGGGACAGATCTGGGGGACCTAAGGTAGGTGGGTAAGTTTTATTTATTTATTTTATTAGTTTTAGTTTTAATTTATTTAGGTAATAATTGTCATAATTGGAGTAAAAGAGAAAGATGCATGTCCGCAATTTGCGAATTTCGGTGTTCGCGGTAGGCCCTCACATCCGCCATACCTCGGTTTGAAAGTTGCAATTTCGTTTGACTTTTAAAGTGCGAGAACAAGTGAAGCATAATAGGCATTATAGTCGAAAAAATTATGGTATAAAAATTTAGCGCGGTTCGACTCTAAGCATTTTACAAGTCAAATTCCACCGTGTGGTGAAATGTTCATACTTTCATACGAATCGCCCGCTCGTAAGAAGTGGAGCAATGTACACTCGTATATAATTATTATTTATTAGATTAGATAATTACTCGCATCTGTGTGGTATTCGATACAGTACAGTCAGAATCAAAATGGCCGAATATTTAGTAGTCAAATTAGACTAGAGTAGGTTCTTTGGCTTGCGCTACATCTGGTTTGGTATGACCCTTTTATGGTTTTATGAGTACTTTTATGCTCTCTACTAAATAAAATAAATAAATACTGTTTACTGACAAAAATTAAAGTATTAACAAAATAATTAAACTAAACATTAAAATTAAAACTAAACTCTAACAACTATATACCAGCGAAATATACGTATGTACATATGTACACATATTTACAAATAAAAAATGGGAGCTAGCTCGGCGCCGCCGGGTGGTTGCCAGAAGGCTGGTGGCATTGCCGCGCTGAATTAATTAAATAAATTTCACATAGGTTACACACCCTAATAAACAACATAACATTACCTACGCCAAGAACATAAAACGAGACGTTGCGCTGCCGCAAAAACGATCCTTTTTTACTGGCGATGTAATTCTGTTGAATGCTCATTATAAATTCGTATCAACTGCCTAACTGTCGATGATCCCGTAACAGACAAGTGAGTCCCGGCTTTGCCAGTTGCTCCAGTAGTTACACAGGTTAACTGTAGAGGTAGGAAGCAGGCGTTATGCTACAGTTGCTTGCGATAATATAATTATAAATTAAAATTAAAAATATCTGATACATTCAATGATCGAGCGAAGCAAAGCGTCCCGTTTCCCGTTAGGCTGTTCTATAGATTATCTACAACTTCTACAAGTCCCATTTATCAACCGATTCTTTGAAAATATGTGAACTGGTTCGGTTAGCTAATCCTATATGATTTATTTTACCGATTACATTTTTTTTCTTTTTCGAAATGGCTTGTGTTTAGTGTACAGGTCACAGAGCCACAATAGTTTGTGATGCTATAGTTGCTATAAGAGCATAGGCAGTCATTTTTGACTCATTGTTATGCAAGATTTGTTTGCCTAATTGTATTTTTTTTAATTAAAGGAAAAATTCAGCGCCTGAGGCTAGAGCAAAAAAATATGAAGAGCGACATAAAAAAATACACGTATTTGCTTGGTAAAAAATTGTTAAGCCTACTACTTTATTTAATTTTGATGACAGTTGCAATGCAGACGTCAATAAACGTCATTGACATTACCTGCGCGTACGCAATCGTGTGAATGGATTGGATCGTTGTTGTTAGGGTTGCCAGACGTACTACATCATTATGTACAGTATAGTATTGTACTATATTTGGCCTTTGTGTACTTTATGAAATACGAAACACGTAAGTAAGTAAAGTCGCACCAAGAAAAGTCTGCAGCGAATTTGATAGCCTACGCAGTGCAAGTGTTTTTTATACGTCATAATTTCATAGAAGATTGACGTTTAAAATGATACTTGCACTACGTGCACTATCAAAATCGCTGCAGACTTTTCGCGGTCTGACTCTAAATAAATACCTACAATAAAGTAGGTACTTTATTTTAAACTGAAACTAAAAATAAGCAAAAAAACATGTCAGTAATAAATAAATCCTTTGGTTTTTATGTCTGTAGGTACCTACACACATAAAAACCTAAAGTACCTACCTACCTTTTTTTTGAAAATTTAAACTGCCAACTATATATTACAAAAAAAATTGCAGCCCCAGTTGTTGTTGTATATGTTGTAATATTGTAATTCATAATACGAGCGTTGCGTAGCCATTTGTGGTTAGTGAACGTACTAGACGCTGGACCCGATTAATACCTATATATGTGGCTATATATTTTACATATATACCTACATATGACCTATTGGTAGCTAAGTCACGCTATTTAGTCAAATAGGGCCCTGATATTACCCCTTTTTGAATTCCAAACGTACCTATATTACTATTACCAACTATTGCAGCTATTATAACATTAACTATGCAAAGGTAGCGTTTTCGCGTTGCGATAAGCAATTAAGCGAGCAAGCAGAGCGAAAGTATAATAATCTAATCAAAACAGTTGAATACGGCACGTTCTGCGATGCGACGCCGTGGATCACTGATAACGCGAAGACGATTAACGTTCTTAGAAATAAAGGTTTTGCTATTATCTCACGAAGGGTAGGTATACTAGGTATTACTATTTATTTGGTTTAGATTTTTATAAACATAACATTTAAAACTCTCATGTTTTGTACACATATTTCGGAATTTAAGGTAAAAATAATGAAAGTACATGTACAGGCCTGAAATAAAGAATTATTTAATTTAATTTATAGCGGTAGACCTGTTTGTGTAATTAGATTTCTTTTTTAAAATTAATTCATAATATCGTTTTTCAAGCTAAATCTCTACAAACATTTTACGCGACAGTTACTCCACTCCATATAATAGTTAACGATAATTACCTACTTTATTAATACGTTATAAGTACCTATTTATACGTAATGCGTGATGGATATTATCCGCAGGAATAAACGACATAAACGCGCGTTCTAACTAATGCATATTACCTCTTTTAGTTTTGCAAGATCTTTATTTCTGCTCTAAAATAATTTGATTTGTTAACCAATTTATAACAGCCAAAACCTTTTGTATAAATAAATTATTCATATTAATTTGAAAAAAAAACAGCCTAAATATATAGTTTATAAACATTTGTTACTACAGGAAAAAGGATGTGTTTTACTACGGTAGTACTATTAGTTATTCTGTGCTTTACAATTGTTACATAAATAGGTAGGTAAGTAATATTACTTACAATAAACTTTATTCCTTTAGAGCATCTAAATTTCAGTATCTAAATTTCAATAATCTATACAATATATATATAAATACGTATGTATTTTAATTTGGCACTTAATTGTTACATGTTGTTGTTGTATCATTTATGATTAAAATAACACTAACTAAATGCAAGTAAGTAAGCATTTCCAAACCTGACCTAAGTGACCTAGAATGAATTTGGCAATATAAACACTGGTACAGGAATGGCGATGTGCCAACTGATTATAAAATTAACCCAGAAACTTTGATTTCGTCTCAATTATTTGTAATGTCACTTGCACATGCTGCAATAAGGGACTAGTTATAAATGATGCGGTTTACGAAATAAGCTTTTTGCGGGCGAAGTACCTAGGTACCTACAAACCTGCCTGACTGAAATTTTGTTGCTAACCCACACTTCTATTGGGCCTTTACTTAATATACCTATGCCAGGCGTGTCTCACTCCGCGATTTCGTCGCTTTGCTACAGGTAGCTAAAAGTACATCCGTTCGGCCCCAATTTTGGAGTTTGCCATAAGCCGGGCGTGGCGCTGTCGCCACCTAGCGGTCATATCTGTGCTGATCGTAACAGACGCGTTTTGTTAGAGAGTGAGTCTTCTGTACTTAGTACTATTATTTATTCTGTGCCTATGCTAAAAATCCATTTTATACCACAATCGCCTTACAACATTTAGGAAAAGAGCCGATACTCTTCGAACTGGTCGATTTAAACCACTACAAAGAAACTAGCTTTCGGGTAAAAAAAACATCCTTTATATATAGAGCTACAATGCCACAGACGACAGATTCTTGGTGTCAAACATAACACCCCTCGTTTCGGGGGTTAGTAAAATTACTCAATTTAAGACATACTTCTAAAAACTGCTTAGTCGCGGTGGAATGCCACGGTCATGCATTTGTAGTGAAACCAGACACTTAAAGATGGCAACATCAATCGAGATAGCATCTTCACGTTTCCATCGATTTTGTAGTTTGGGTTTCGGTTACGCAACCGTTACTCCACCGTGACCAACTCTGAGCTGAGGTTACCGGTGACAACAGAATGACGTTATCTAATAAAAGCATAACTATATCAATCACGTCACGAGTCAATAAATCGTATTGTTTAGGCCGGTGCACACAAAATTTAAGGAAATGTGTGTTTAGAACTTATTGGATTAATGCAGGAGTTATACCTACACATTTGGGTCAAACACATTTTGAGAAAAAGGTAACTTTTGTGGACAATAGGTATATAAGTAGGTACAATAAAAGTTGTGGACTCTGGTACAAATATTCCCTTTTACTTACTTAAGTCTCAAGTACTTATACTAAAAAAATCCCGCCTATTTGAGGGGGCAGCGTAAAAATTTGCTTCAGATTTTCTTAACTTGGCGATGTGACAGGAAAGATGCGAACCCATTTTAGCATATAGGTACTATAAAATGACCCGTATGTCAGTTGCAGAAAGTTTATTAAGTTTTAGGAATTTTCTGAAAAAATTGAGGTAATTTTACTTAAGAAAATTTCGTCTTCTTGGATAGATTCATAATTTTGAAAATTCCGCTCCGTCGACACACTTGTAGATATTATAAGTAATTTCTTATTTCGGTCTCATCATGACTTCCATTTGTTTGCCTCTTTCAAATGCAAGACCTATCAAATCTACTGCTACAGTTGACCGAATGACTTTGACATTCATACCGAAAATTAGACACATGCATGTGCGTATTATACGGACGCCGTATGAGGCTACTGTATCTTATAGTGCCATTACATAAATCTACAGATCACTGTGAATAAGCCGTTACCTAAGTACTTGAGCAACTTATGACTCATTATTTGTTCTTTTTTCGAGAGTGAAGGTTACTTTTACAACTTTTAGGATAAAGCGGGTCTAAAGATAGTCACGAGTCATCGTGACTGACACTTTATAACGAATGCGAGAGTGACGAACTGACGAATGACGCAATAGAAGATAGAAGTGCAACCATCATATCCTACCTGTCTTTAGTGCCTGTAAATAGGTATGTATGGTACCTTCTGGTACCATATTTACTGACAGTAGATAAGTTCATATTGATTTTATAGCATTGTAATAACTGGGTCCCTACACTGCCTATTGCCAGTATTTTCACTAATATTTTGGCTGTCAAACCTCATTTCTCAAACTAACGTTGTATGTTAGTCTATGAACAATATTAGCACACTCATAATATTAGTCTAATAGCGTAAACATATACATTATAGGAAAAACTGCAGCGCCAGCGGGCGCAGCACTGTTCCATTTTTATCGACTATCACTATGCGCGTCCCTTTCGCACTAACATACATGTTAGAGCGTGACAGGCATGGTGACAAGGGATAAAAACGCGAGCGTGCTACGCCGCCAGGAAGAAATCACGAGTGACAAATTGATAGCTCACATAACACAACATATCTACAACACAATAGGTAAACTTAGGGAACCGTTGCAAAGTTGCTGGTAACGCCAAAACCTTCAACTAGGTAAACACACACCTACACTGTGACGTATGTAGAATTAATTTGATGATTAAGTCGATAACTAGGAAAGTGTTTATATGTTGGTGGAACGTTAGTAATCGTAGCTAATTGTTAAATAAGACTAGGACGATAGGTGTTATTTAGATTTCATGCCTGTTTATTATGCAGTAAAATTGATAAAAAAAATTGTGAACCTGAGACGAAAAAAATGCCACCAAAACTTTTATGAAAGTGAATGCGAATTTGGGGCATTTCTACAGGTACAGAGTACAGATGCGCAAGTTTACAGTTTAAAAAAAATTGGACAAGAACTAGGTAGGATATTTGAGAAGAAAATAATACGCAATTAAGGAAACACAAAAGTATGAGAAGTTTTCGAAATCTTTCTATGAGGAAATTTAGTAATTTTGGAAACACATCAGTAGGCACGTGAAAGTTTAATAAGATTTTTTGATAAAGCGTACGTGCCGTAATAAATTTACACTTAGTTCTCAAAAGTCTTGCCGCAGATGTCGAAAACTGCATCTTATCACTTGAATACGCAAGATTGACCGAGAGTTAGGTAAGGAAAATTATATTTTGAGAATGTTCACGGTAGGCCCTTACGATAAATCTCGCCCCGTACGTAGAGCTCTCCCCTAACGACAACACTCCAGATTTCAAAAGACACTATAAGTACTTACTTTAAGAAACCACCACATTTATTGCGAATGAAGGGTAGCAGAGAACTTGACTACTACCAAATACTATCAATCAAAAGACAAATTAATAGTTCTTATCATATTGCAATATCCACGGATGGTCGTTAACCGTGTCCCCAAAGGATGCGTTTACACCAACGCTCCAGCGTAGCGACACACAATTCAAACAAATACATTTACAAAACTCGGACTACTAAGATCACAGAATAAATAATAGTACTAGGTACAGAAGACTCACTCTCTAACAAAACGCGTCTGTTACGATCAGCACAGATATGGCCGCTAGGTGGCGATAGCGCCACGCGCGGCTTATGGTAAACCCTAAAATTGGGGTCGAACGGATGGACTTTTAGCCACCTGTAGAAAATCGATGAAATCGCGGAGTGAGACACGCCTGCTAAGATGGCAAATGTATGTGAGGTACAAACCCAGAATCCGGAAATCAGGCATAGAGGGCTATTTCCCCAATCTACCGCAATCTAGACCCGAGGCTTCACACTCCCTAAATATATTTGCAGATGCAGATGCAGGCAGGCTTCCTCACGACTGTTGATGCACGATTTCCTTCAAAGTCAAAGTCAAAGTCAAAAATACTTTATTCATGTAGGCCTAGTAACAAGCACTTATGAACGTTTTACATAATAATATATTATCTTAAGCTAATTATCAGAGCAATTTATTGAAGTTAATATTATTCCATAGTAATATTGGATTATTATACAGATCAAATTTAATACTAAGAATTTCACAAAAAGATCGTCACCAAAGAACAACAGGTCAAAGAACTAGCAACTCCATGCAACCATTTTTGCAACTTGCTTTGCGTCGCCAAACTGTCTGCGGTGTCATGGAATGTTTTATCTCAGTGGGTTCTTTCCAGTATATTTACCTACCTACTTACTTTTCGTTTTAAATCACGTCAGATCCCGAGTAAGTATCCATACACACACATTTTTATCATTTATCACATCTCGTTGGACATTCGACATAATTTTTAAGCTTAGCCATTCAGCGGGCAATCCAGCCAGTGTTTTGGGACTTTTGGGGACAATACCCCGGGTCATATTAGCCGATTAGTGTTTTGTCGAAAGCTAATCATGATATTCGTGTTGTTTAATAATCATTGTGTATTTATTAATTTAATGGCAAATAAAGCTGCCAATAATTTTAACATGTTGCTGGTATATTAAGTATTGCAGCGGTTTGCACGCACATGCATATTGCAATGGACGAAATGGACCCAATGCACTTTGTAAACTGATTTAAAGTTTAATGCTCTACCTATTGCTTACAATACAACAACTGTTTCGCTAATTTTAATGATTATTGTGATGGCATCACATTTCTTACAGCAATCTTACCATTAGGTACCTTTATTAATCTTACACACTATATTTATGATATAACAATACCTCATGAGTCATGAGACTGGCCAATTTCTTAATATTTGTAAACTCATATATGTAGGTATGTATATTTACAATTCTGCAAAAAAATATGTAGAGCATCTGTCTGTATAAATACCTACATAATTATGTCTTACATTACACGTAAGAGCAGCTGTTAATGTACTATGCTGATGTAAGATATGAATATGAAAGTAAATATTAATTATCTTTTAATTGTTATATGTATTTAATTTTGAAAATGTTGGTGAAATTAAACATAATATAATATGTATGGTACCAAGAATAAATAAACTAAATGTAAATTATACAGGATGGCTTTGTAAAGACTGACAGGTGAATCGATTTGAATGTATGTCCTAAGTTATTAAAAAGTACTTCCGTGAAAATATAAAAAAAACTCCGATATTTTCACTTTTACCAAATTATAAAAAAAATACAAATAATGATAAAACAAACTTTCATTTCACCACAAACTGAACACTTTTCAAATTAAAAAATTGGCCAGTGGTTAAAGCTAGCACACACCGGTGAGATCGCTGGCGCTGATCGCGGCGTCGGCGCGCGCGCACGCGAGCAGACACGCGAGCAGCGCGCACACGAGCACGGCGCGCGGCGGCATGGTGGCGACTGGCGAGGGTGGGAGCGCGACCAGCAGTGGTGGCAACAGAGTGCGACCTTGCTGAAGACACCCTGAGGTAATAAAGTTATGAAGTGATCAAGTTATGATGCAAAGCTTCAGTTTTTTTTTTGCATCATGCGTGCACTGGCGACGGTGGGAAGTAGTGAGTGCCTCGCGGAAGTTACCCTGCCGTAATAAATGTATGCCGTACTTCTTCTGCTCCCTCGCGTTGTCCCGGCATTTGCCGCGGCTCATGGGAGCCTGGGGTCCGCTTGGCAACTAATCCTAAGGATTCACGTAGGCACTGTATTGATGATGGTAATGTCATGTGGTACGTGACATTACCATCATCATCATGGTGGTTCAATTCTCTCAAATTCAGTGTTACAAGTCAAGCATTACGTGAAACTACATTGTGTTTATTTCTAATCTAGAAGACGAAGCAAAGAGGATAATATTTTTAATACTATAAAAACAGTGCTAGGATCAAAGTCTCTGGTTGCGGTTTACACGCACACAAAGTGTAGCGTTTTACACGGCGCCCGCCGCACACAATGATAAAAAACCTTTTTAGGGTTCCGTAGCCAAATAGCAAAACACGGAACCCTTATGGATTCGTCATGTCTGTCTGTCTGTCCGTCCGTATGTCAGAGCCACTTTTTTCCGAAACTATAAGAAATATACTGTAGAAACTTGGTAATAAGTAGATGTATTCTGTGAACCGCATTAAGATTTTCACACAAAAATAGAAAAAAACAATTAATTTTGGGGGATTCACATACTTAGAACTGAATCTCAAAAATTTTTTTTTCATCGAACCCATACGTGTGGGATATCTATGGATAGGTCTTCAATAATGATATTGAGGTTTCTAATATCATTTATTTCTAAACTGAATAGTTTGCGCGAGAGACACTTCCTAAGTGGTAAAATGTGTCCCCCCCTCTGTAACTTCTAAAATATGAGAATGATAAAACTAAAAAAAAATATACCGCTTTTTTCTAATATGTAAAACGATATTCCTAAAGATAAGAGGACGCTTTTACTGGAACAAGTACTCATTGTTTCTAATAATGAGCGTTAAGTCCTGAATTTCATCGAGTAATATCATCAATTTTGCATTATTTCGACTTTTCTTGTAATAGCGCTCTTAAGCTGCACTTTGTCAACATTTAAAACAACTTGAAGAATAATGTTTTTGAACTTGGCATGGATCTCCAGTTGATTTACCAGCACAACAATCACTTGCGTAAGAGCAGACAAGTTTAAAGACAGTCTGTTAATCTTCATATTAAGTAAGTCCTACAGAACCCCTAGTGTACCTAAATTTCATTCGATAGCGTGACGGACGTACCAATACGTTTGCGTTAAGGCTCATTTTGTAGGAATGGGATTTAGAACAGCGCGCCAAGCGAGAGAATCTCAAAATCCCATACACTGCGCCAACAACTGCACCTAAACCTTAACGCCCGAATGAAAACTCTCTCATGGGATTTTTATACATATAATTGTTATTTATTGAACGAAGATTAACAGTCTTAATACGTATTTGTCTCTGGTTAAAGAGAACTTGGCCTACTTTTTTACATTTAAGCTCTTTTTGGCATTGCTCATGCTCGTATTTTTCCTGTTTACTTAATGTTATATTCTAGGTACTTGAAATTATTCCATGTATGTATATCCGTCTACCGAAAACGGAAGAGTGTGTTAAGAAGATACAGCTAGTGTGTGGTGTGACATGAAAATGAAAATGAAAATGAAAAAATATTTATTCAGTTTACGAAGTACTTATACAATTGTAAGTGTTGGCGCCTCTTTTTAAGTAATAAATACCTGTGTTAAGAGGCACCGCTCTTCCTTGTTATATGACATAAGAAAGAAATTTGCGATAGGTATGACTAAGATGACACATTGGCAAAAATAGCTCCTTAATGCATTAAGGGGTATTCGGGTAATCCCGAATGTCAAAAACTGTCGGATAATTCCGAAAAGAGACTTTTATTATGCTGGAATTGTCCGACATTCGGAATTACCCGAATACACCTAACCACGAATTTAAAATTTGTCTAGGTACTTATATTGCGGTAGAGAAAACATTTTCGTTAAAGTCGTTTTCTTTGAGAAATTACTTTGTATTAAGTAGGTACCTAGATGTTACCTATGTACAGATGTCGTGCATAATTGTTTTCCATCGTATTTTCTCGGCAACGTTCGTATTTGTCATGCTACTTCAGTCAACCTCAGTACTTTTTGTACCGAGACTGACTGAAATAGCAAGACACACTCGTACGTTTCCGTGAAAATACGATGGAAAATAATTATGCACTATCTACATCTGTATTTTGTTTCACAATATGTGCAGTTCTTTCAGCATATTATACGGAGGAACTTCAGTGATGTAATCGCAAGAAGTTTTCGCAACAAAATAGCTGTGGTTAAAATAGGTACAGAGTACCCAAGCGCCTTCTAGAAGGCCGACCGGAGGGCCGCAGAGGTAAAGGCAGGCCCAAGCTCAGATGGTTGGATGGCGTATACCAGGACATCAGGATCTTGGGAGTGAAAAGTTGGAGAAGGAAGGCCACAAACAGATCGGACTGGAGAGACTTGCTTGACCAGGCTAAGGCCCACCCGCGGCTGTATTGCCTCAGATGATGATGAAAGTAGGTACATACACTATGTATAAGTAATGTTTATAAATTTACTTGATCTTGATTTACTTCCTTTTTCAACCGTAAACAAATTACCTTTCTATAACTTTTCTAACATTTCGTTTACGAATCACTGAACAAACAGTACACAACAAAGCAATAGGGTAGATCGAGGCGAACCGGATCATAGGGGGCAGGGCAGCGAATCGGATCAAGATGATTTTTTTTTACATATTGGAAATATTTCGATGATATAAGCGCACTAAATTAGCATCGTACCTGCGATCTGCGATCACCTTGCGAGTCTTGCGACGCCAGTCGTTAAAGCAATATTTAGTCTGATTCGGTTCGCCCTGTGATCTGATAAACCTCAGTCTACCCTAGATTAACGTATGATTTTTCTTTCATTATTGGCCCGTTATTGCTATACTTTAAAGCGAACTAAAACTATGTTTATTTGTTATCGTAATGTGTGTTTGTTAATAATGCTAATTTTATTTTCGTGGGCTATTAAGCTATTACTTAAGAAGTTAAGAAACCCCTACTCCCACTTGTCCCACTAGCGTATTATGCTTCGGTGTCTTGTAACCTTGTTGCCCGTGCAATGGCAGCTCGCCGAAAAATTGAAAAAATCTTATTGTACATATGTGTGTAAAATACGTCGACCAAGATTTTTTACTGTGGATATTGTTGGTAATTTTAACAAACGTTTGTGTTTGCCTATAAAAGGAGAATATTGTGAAGACCTTTGATTTCAGTTAGATAACTGTTAGATGATTGTAGTTAAGTATAGTTATAGGTATTAGGTACTTTTCTATCCCTCGCATCAGAAAGTGTCATGAAAAAGGATGTAAATGACGTAATAATCCCTTTAACGAAAACACCCTGTATTCTATTTGCACACAGCCATATGAGCCCGATTTAGATTTAAAAATGTGTTATAATTATAAAACTGGTTTTGATACGACATTGAAGATCGCTCACTCTGATCGATGCATGCGAAATGAAATGTAAAGATCGGGTTTTCTTACAAATACTACGACATACTATGGAGACGGCCGATATTATGACGGCACCGTTATCCTCTGAAGCATAAGTCATGCGTGAGATGCGCGCCAATAACCCAGACATTCGTCAAAGTCGTATTAAAACTATGTTCAAAGGAAAACAATACCAATTTGCTAACTCTATATCTGATTCGGTCTCTCCGTTAAGTTAATGTTTCTGTGAAGACGGTGCATCACAGTCACAGTATACCAACATCACAACAGTATGAACAGAGCGATCGAGTGACCTAGGTCAATAGACTCTCCGTTACGTAATCGACACAGTGCCCCGCTGCTGTCGAAACCCGCCCGGACAGAAATAACATAGAAACAAGCTAAATCTTGTAGCTTTATTGATAGCTATTTATATCTATTTATGAGCGAACGTAATATTAAATAACGTAACGTGAAATAAAAACTAAAGCCATTAATGCAATAGTGACGTTCCACAGGGAAAGGTGCCTTCTGGCGGTCGGCGCTTACGCTATTATATATAACGACGCTCAAAATGCGACGTAAGCGCCAACCGCTATAAGGAGTATCAGGTACCTTTACACGTGGATCGTCACATTAAATATATACTTTATGTCTTTCCCATCACGGAACAACGGTGTTTCGGACATTCGGGAGGCGTGCGTGGAGCCAAAGCCGACACGTAGAGACCCTTTTGATACTTTAATGAAATGTAAGGGGTACACCGAGCGGATGCTGCCCTTGCACGTGTCATGGGACGGGAATAAAATTATTGATTATCTTAGTTAATTACTTTAATTACACATATTAGAATACCTGTTCCTCTGAGATATGATCATATTGTCTAACTGAATTTATAGAGATGTATTCTTGAATTTAACGGTGTATTGTTTGATCAAGGGAGTTATTCCCTTTAATTGGTCAACACTCAACTTGTGTAGTAAATTAGACTTGATAATGATTTTATGGTAACGGCGAAAAAACTTTTTTTATGAGTTATTGTCCGTAGTCATTACAGGAGTGGTCATTTCTCCATACAAACGTACTCGACTGTTTCGTCCGTGGGTTTTGATGACAGAGCAATGATTTTTTCAACACAGATTAATATCGTCAATATCTGTGTAGGACCGTTTTCATTTTTTTGATATTTTTGTTTTTTAAGGCGCTAGAGCCCTTCAAAAATGGCCAAAATGGCCTCATTGACTATGCCGCAATGCATGAGAGGCGTAGCATTCAAACTGATATCAATTAGCCAAAAAAGCAAAACGGTCCGACACAGATAAATTCATAATCATTTAGATTTCCAAATTTGGTTACGATTGGTTAAGTTTTGGAGGAGTAAACAGTAGAGTACGAAACCTCGATTTTTGAGATTTTTACGCAGGATTTTTCGCCTTGCCCTTCGCACTAGTTTATGGATTATTAGTTTTAGGAGCCGCTTCCGTTAGCGAGACGGGTATATTTACCTAAAATATTTAAAACTCAGCTCCTGTTTCGTCTTAATTATTTAATTGATCATAATTGTGCTACTGAATTGATGTGCTGTAGGAAAGTTTTCAAAACTGGGTAATTTCCACTTGGAAAATTTTAAACAGATAGGAGGTAAACTAAAATCAGTAATGTATGTAAAATAGTTTATTCATCATTTTAATTGATATACAAAGGCAATAAAGAGCACCGGAACAATAAGCCGTGTCTAACACTTCACAATGGTGATACAAAGCGAATTAGGACTCAAATACATTGATATTTTAAAGCACATTTTTTTGGCCAGGGACTGTTTCATTTCAAACATATAGACATCAGAGATAGGTAATCAAACAGTTTTTGTCACTCTAGTACTAGCACCCAAAAGAATGAGTATAGGCTTTTTAGTTCTTATTTAATGGCAAATTAGATTTGCCTTACTTACGAAAGTTTCCAAACTTGCGAAATTTAGAATTTTGGAGGTTTCTCATATCTTAATTGAAACTTTCTATTTTCAAAATGAATACCTTTGTTTCATGAGAAATTTTCCTGAAATATCCGAGAACTTTTTTAGCTTTTCAAAAACTTATCGCATGCTGTAGTTTAGCTAGAATTCAACTGTCTAAAAACTGAATTGAAAAACCGGGCAAGTGCGAGTCGGACTCGCGCACGAAGGGTTCCGTACCATAAGGCAAAAAAAAACAAAAAAAAGGAAAAAAAACGGTCACCCTTCCAAGTACTGACCACTCCCGACGTTGCTTAACTTTGGTCAAAAATCACGTTTGTTGTATGGGAGCCCCATTTAAATCTTTATTTTATTCTGTTTTTAGTATTTGTTGTTATAGCGGCAACAGAAATACATCATCTGTGAAAATTTCAACTGTCTAGCTATCACGGTTCGTGAGATACAGCCTGGTGACAGACGGACGGACGGACGGACGGACAGCGAAGTCTTAGTAATAGGGTCCCGTTTTACCCTTTGGGTACGGAGCCCTAACAAGGAGCTAGTACCAGGGCCTCATGAGTTACGAGAAGGTGTCATTGACCGCTCGGCTGCAGCGTATGAAGGCGCCGGCTGCTCGCGTATCTTGGCTACATACCTTTTGCCTGTACGTATTTTTTATTTCCTCGCAAATATGAAGAAAAACATTGTATCATGGGCAGTAAGCGGATTACAAACTCGAATCATTAAATACGTAAAACTTAAAATTGCTAAAAAATGCTAGTGATAATGATGCTGTTTGTGAATCAACCCTGAACATAGGCAGATAAGTAGTATGTCAATTTTATTTACATACTCAAGTCCAGGTAATTAAATAACGATAATATTTGGTCCACCATCAAAATCAACCCTTACAAACTATACACAAAATGTGACGTTTCATGGAAAATGTACCTTATGGCGTCTGGCGCTTACGTCGCATAGCACCAGCGTAGCAATAGCGTAAGCGCCAACCGCCATAAGGTACATTTACCCATGGGACGTCACAAATATACTTTTACATAATAATGAGTGATTTATTTATAACATTGACAATTGCTAAACAAACACTTGAATGACTCACAACGTTATGGCTCTCAATTTAGGAACGATCATTAGTGTTTTTTCCTTGCATTTATATAAGCCGGAACAATTTAACACTAGTTGTCACTTTCCAACACTATTTAACACTTTCCAACACTAGTTGACACTTTTCTACATTAGGAATCAGTATTTCTTGACACTAGCAAACATTGTTAGAGTTAGACCAAGAAAAGTCTGCAGAGATTTTGACAGCACACGCAGTGCAGGTGTTATTTTAAACGTCAAACTGTTATGAAATTATGACGTATAACACTGGCACCGCGTGTGCTGTAAAAATCTCTGCATACTTTTCTTGGTCTAACGCTATATTGTTAACACTAATTCCACTCTAAGCTCTGGTTTCCTAGGAAAGCGGTGCCGTCATATGTATAGGGGCCGTAAGCAAAACGACGCCCGTGTTTACGGTGGCGACATGTGTAAAGTTCTACGGCCGTGTAACACAGCGTCGGCCGCCAGCGTCAAACGAAACGTTTCCAGGTGAGAAAAGGACGGCCTCGATATAGCTTTAATAATTTACTTGGCTGATGAACTATCATTCTATTTCTATTTCGTCGTCCTTGCTGCTCCAGTTGAATTTGGAACTCATTTTGCACATCGGTCCGGTCCAAAAAACCCCAATACCTATAATATAGTCATAGAAATGGCTTCACCGCTATCAAATAAAATGTTCACGAACTAACGACACCGTGAAGACGGCCGTCATGCAAATGGCGGCACCGCTTTTCGACGTTACGGTGTCAATCACCGCACTCTAGGAAACCGCGCCATTTTGTTTACATAGACAACGTTCTAGTGACGTCATTCTCCGCTCTATTACGGCCGCCATATGACGGCATCGCTTTCCTAGGAAACCACACCTTAACCAATACAATATCCTTTTCACATCACCTATTCAGAAAACGCCCTTTTCTTCCCTGCTAGGAAGGGTCAAATGACCACTTTACTGTTCTAGGAGACATTTTTTGTATACTATTTTTTTAGCTTACATGATATTATGAAACATAATAATTTCCTCATATGTGATGTGAAAAGCAGTACGTGTTACATGGTAGCAAAATTATTTCCACCTTGGGCGTTAACACTAGAATCCTTCACTACACCTAGGATTCAACGTACGCCCTCGCCGTAAAAATGTAATTTTGCTCCCTTGTGACAGAATCTATTCTAAACAGTCCTACATTTACGCCCAAATGGAATCATTTTCTATTGAGCAACTATCTATTTACAGTTAACAGTCACATGTTAGTCAACATTAAAATGGCGCGCCTAATAGTTTTCCTTTGCCCAGATCCAATAACAATTTAAATGAGAATTAATGCTTAAATTTAAAAGGTAAATAAGAGGATAGTGGACCTTAAAAAGCAAATGGCCGATATAATTTTTTTGACAATTTATTTTCGTTAGATTTGGATACAATGTGGCTGGTGTAAAGTTTCTCATTCTGGGCGGAATACGAAAATACGAAATCACAAAATGTCCCGAAAAATATCTATGTAATTCTATGTATTCCGTTGTGTTACGAAAGTAGACGCCATTAGATAGCCAAAGGTGGTCAAAAATATTATGACCACCTAAAAAATATAATGACCACATAAAAAATGAATACCATATATTCAAAAATATCTGAACGTGCACTTAACGTCTCAACAATAGAGGCTTTGTTCAGATATTTGTGAAGGTCTTGGCCGCTCAGATAAATCTGATGGCGACTGTGCCATACGTTTTCGTAACTCAGAGGAAGATTTTTTAGGACATACTGTGATATTGTATAGAATAGGGAACTATATATCCACCAAATTAGAAATCTGACGAATAAATCGACAACTAAATAAAATTCGGCCCAAATAAGAGTCGTCTACTATCCTCTTAATGACTTTAACACTATAAAATAATATCATTAGATGAATAAGCACGATATAAAATATAATAGTTTTAAATAAACAGCAATACATAATTGTTATTAATAGACTGAGTCCTAAAGTGTATATTTATTATTTAACTTTAAATAGTTAACTTTTAAATAGTTGTAAGCAACCTGGTTACTTTAATGTAACACTTGCTTAGAATCTTAAATTTCGTGTGATATAATTTATGTAGGTATGTTCCCTGGAATATTTGGCATACTTATATAATTAATAATATAAATTAAGTACACGAGAAAATTAAACACGTGAAGTGAAAATTTTACAATTATTTTAGCCTCGTGCCGCCCAATGTACAATGTACATTAGGATGTACACTTAGTTTCGATGGAATGTCAACCTTAATTACAAACGAAGTAGGTAGCATTTCATTTGTCTCGTAATATTTCCGAACAAATGAAATTCAACCTAATTGAAAGTACAACAAGATTCAAACTTCCTTGGCTATAATTTTGTATGGTGGGCGGCACGAGGTTAATTCCTGCATTTCACCATAGTGAGTGGATATGACGAAATTATAATAAGAGTTACTGTCAACGTCTTCGTAAAATGCAAGAACTATAGGTAAAAAACTTAGCTTACAGCTCTACTAGCATGTAGTTGTATACAATTTACAAAAACACATTAAATTAATTACTTTACAGTGACAAATATTTCTAATTATTCTTCACATACTTAGAGTTAAACCCTTTACCAGGCATAGTATGATTTATCGAATTTCAACTTTAGCATTCAGATTTCAGGTTCAAATTATATTGCACTTTCGGGAAATGTGACTTGTATTCAAGTGAATAACAGAATAAAACATAAAATATGCAACTAACAATATACTGTGGATCCTGGTTATCTAAATAAAGAACTTTATTATTATTATCATCAAAGTTGGATTAATTGGAATATACATATTTGGATTTTTTACGAAAACTGTATATTGGTGCGACCTGGAAAAGTTAAATAAATTACTTTAAATTGACAACTATTTCTCATTAATCTTCATAAAAAATATATTTTAAGTGGTCAGATTGATTCAAGATTGCAAATAACGAGTATGTAAACCTTACGTCATTTTATAATCTTTCCACCATTTTCCAAAAAAATACACTTTAAAGTTTTTTACCTATATTAAGTTTGATATAATATATGAATATTATGATAACGATAGTTAAACAAAATTACGCTTATAACACTAAAAACTACTAAATGTTACACAATTGATAATCACATTTTCACACTTTGAACGCTGAAATGGTTGTGCTATTTCGATCACTTTCAAAACGTTCAGTATACTTTTAAACGCCTCATATACCATTCTACTAACCGTAGAATATCTAGATCATAATCAAATCTAGGTATATCAGTTACTATCTTATCTTATAGAATAGACAAAGGAATAAAAAATTGTGCAAAACATTTTAACCGCAAATTTGACCGTTACCTCTTCGACGCCGTGTCAAATACAAAAGCTGTCACTCGGACGCCACGTCACCGAAGTGTCAAAACTGAAATTGAACTTTATGCATATGCACGTAGGTCTATGTTGCTCTCTGGTCTGTGACCGATTAATCGGTCTTTGGCGTTGAACCTGCGGTGCGGATATATCGGTCATTGGCGTCCAAAAGGTTAAAGTAGATGAGTTGTACGGACGGTACAACGCCATTTAATTCATTTATTTTGCAACCACAATATTTTACACTACTTACTTTACATGCCATAGTATTCCTTTATGTAATCACTAGATGCTTTAGGCCCAGGTGCAAAAACTTACATGAGAATATCCACCGTCTCTTTCGTTCTCGCACCGTCAATAGTGTTTCGTTTTGCTTTTTGTCCCGCTCTCAACGATGGGATAAAAAGAATAAGGAAACAGTGTGAATGAGCCTTTAACCATTGTCCTAGCTAGCCGAGTTATTGTACTGGGGTCGGCCGGCCAGCTCGAGGAGGTAGCGGTCCGGGTGTTCGATCCAGTCGGCCGCTGATAGCTTCACCTGCACAAAAAACATGTTAAGCTCTGGTTTCCTAGGATAGCGGTGCCGTCATATAGCGGCCGTAATATTACGGACGCATGAATGTTCGTTTAATCACCGCACTCTAGGAAACCGCGCCGTGCTGTATTACGGCCGCTGTGTGACGGCACCGCTATCCTAGAAAAACGGATCTTTACTGACTGTGTGCGAAGTTGGTGGGGTTACAAGCGACGCCAACACGACATGGTGGAAATATGAAGTTTTTGGCATATCTTCATACTATTTGCCAGCTGCCAACTAAGGGGCTGTTCATAAATTATGTCATCTATTTTGACCCCCCCCCCCTGCATAAAAGTGACGAGTAGTGTTCAATAGTGTAAAGTGATTATTAGTGTTCAGTGTTACCTGTCGTTGTCTCTCGGCTTCCCTGACTTGCCACTTTTTCACTTCGAGCTGGTTCTCTCTCGAGGCCTGGTCGCCGCAGCCCCACACCTGAAATTAAAAAAAAATGTTTTACTTCTCTATTTGACTGGTCATTAGAACACTTTAAAAGAAAAAAAAATACGTTTGTACAAAACAACTTAGCGGAAAACCCTCGAATATGATGAACAGAGACCAACGCGCATCAGAAGTGGCTAACAAGTGTCCAAAGTGGGGTCCCTTTGTTTGACATAATTATTGAAAGTCATAATGTAATGATTCAAAGTAAAGTCTTGAGAAATAAAGATTCTTAAACCTGAAAGTCATAATGCAAATAAATAACAGCATAAGTCATAACTTATGATTGTTGAACTTTTCAGGATTTTCGTAGGGTTATCCTATAGAGGTTAAGTTAGATTTTGTTTTATAGCAATCCTGCAAAGTTAAGCGTTTCTGTGAAAAACCAAATTATGACTAACGAAAATGGGGACAAACAATACATTATGACTTAAAATTTTATGGGAAACAATAGAGACCCATTTCCACAAGCGCAGTAAAGTAATCCACAAGCGCTTTTATTTTCTTAGGCCCACTTGCACCATTCCACTAACCCGGGGTTAACCAGTTAAACCTGGAGTTACCATGGTTACCAGTACAATTTGACACTAGGTTACCGGTTTAACTGCTTAACCCCGGGTTAGTGGCATGGTGCAAGTGAGTCTTAAGAACATAATTGTGTAGATTACTTTGTACGCCTCGTCCGCGTACTTCTCTACAATTTTCAGATTGTACTATAGACTAACCTCGATCGCTCGCAACGTGTAAGGCACGCTGTTGAAGGACATCTTGTCGAAGCCCTCTTCGATGATGAGTAAAGGCTTGCGCGGGTCGCTGCCCGCCCGCAAGCCCTTCGGGTAGCCGCGGATCGATGTGTTCAGGTAGATCATTTTAGGCGCGTGCTCCACTATTGAGAATCTGCAATATTTAGATAAAGATTATACCTACATATAAGTATATCCTCCTAAGGCCCAGCCATACGAATGAAAAACCAAAAATTTGCCACTGAACCTAAAGTGCAGACAATAGTCGATTTTTTTGCTAGTAAATTTTACGCTACAAAAGAAATGCAACTCTGTTCCAAATGAATATGGTTTAAATTTCATCGACCTGAAGAAGTTACTATAAGTAGGACTTTGGGCCTTGGGAAGGTATAAATATAGCCTTTGAGTGATTTCAGACAAATTTTAGTTAAATCTCATTAAAATAGTAAATAAAATTAACGAATGTATTTCCATAAATACATTTGAATGTCATTGAGGGGCAATATTATCCGTAACTGACTCGGGATATAAAAAGCTAGAATTAGACCAAGATAAGTTTGCAGCGAGATTCACGCAGTGCGAGTGTTATTTATAAAAGTACGTCATAATTTCACATGCACTGCGTGTGCTATCATTATCCGTTGAGTAGTAATCGTCTGAATTTGCTTCAACTATTCAAACCATTTGAGTAACAAAAGGGGTATTTATCATATTTCACGATTATTCAACTTTTTGTGCTAAAAAATCAAAGGAAAGAGGATCGTAGCAAAAGAGCGTTTTAGTTTGAATTTAGCCTTACGTCAGGCGTGGCTCACTCCGCGATTTCGTCGCTTTGCAACAGGTAGCTAAAAGTACATCCGTTCCACACCAATTTTGGTGGCTAGCCATAAGCCGCGCGTGGCGCTGTCGCCACCTAGCGGCCATATCTGTCCTGATCGTAACAGACGTGATTTGTTAGAGATTGAACCTTCTGTACCTAGTCCTATTATTTATTCTGTGCTTACGTGGGGAAGAGCTGTATGAGGGCACAGTCGGCGGTGCCCCAGTACGTGTGCGTGTCGCGCCACTCCTGCGGACACGCCAGCACCACCTTCAGGTCCTCGCCACCCGCCACCACCACCAGCGTCGGGCCCCTGCCAACACGAACGTGATTCACATTTTACGTCAATAATTCAAGAGATATTTACAGCGAGCGCTAATTTTTTATTGTAAAAGCTGGTTTAAGACGAAACAGGAGCTGTGTTTTAAATATTTTAGATAAATACCCGTCTCGTTAAACGGAAGCGGCTCCTAAAACTAGTGCGATAAGGATAAGGCGAAAAATCCTGCGTAAAAATCTCAAAAATCGAGTTTCTTGAGTACCTTTGTATGGAGAAATGACAACTCCTGTTGGCTCTTAAGTAGGTATAGTCTTTCGATTTGTAACTGGCCCCGAGCCGCTAATCCTTTGTCTATTGTTAAGTAAAACCGCACGTGCCTCTACCTGTAAAAAAAGGTCGTGTAATTCTCTACGGTTATTGAGTGCTGGCGAGTCGAATCAGTCTAAAATGTGTCATCCAGAGGCGTAACAAAGACGCGTTATCGGAGAGCGCACCTACACTGGTTTTTTGAGCGTTGGACTCACGGACGTAGAGAGTAAACGGGATAGTGTACACTGGCCAAAAAGTGTGTCCACATGAGACATCAAACCTGAGCCCTCCATCTCTTTCTAATTAGGGTGACCATAAGTCATATGTATGTGGGATATTAGCATAAGATTGAATGTATAGTTTGGCCAGGATCTTTTCTCATTCGTACATAATCAGAGAGAATCATACTGTATTTTCCCTATGCTAGTATAATTGTCCCAGAAAAGAGATGGATATAGTTTTTTTCTCTCCTGTAAAACGCTTCACAACAACCTTACTTAATTTAGTCGTTATAACAGCTTTTAGTCGTTATAAAAGCTGTTACAGATGGGATGGGCGTATTGAATCGCGATCATGGTCGATTGTGAGGAAGGTGTGGTCCGCCGTACCTACATCAAAAACACAGCTATAAGAGAGAGCGAGACAGATATCCAGGATGGGGTAAAACGTTGTACTACGTAACTAGGTAATTCGCAAATCGTGTCGATTAAAAACACTGCCTTCGGTCGTGTTTTAATTTATCACCACTCGTTACGAATTTGATTCTTACTTTCAACACTTGTATCGCAAATTACCTTATATTAATACTATACCGACTAGTTATCGATACCAGTCATTTTGTCAAGCCCTAGCGTAGCGTGGCGTAACAATTTATGTTTATACACGAAAGTCACGAAATTATCTTGAGTATTGACTAAAATAATAAAATATTAGCACACAACGAAATAAAAACTTACATTTAACTGTGTAAACCGGCATCTTACACTATTTATGCTTAACAAAATACCTATCACTATCAATATCATACTCATGGTGTGTTCATATACGTGATGACTTCCCTTTTGCATACTTAAGCTATTCTTTAAGCGTAAGCGTCATCGTAGATCTGTGGTCTGCAACAAAATTTTCAAATTTGCCGCCTTTGTATACTGACGGAAATGTGTGTCCAACCTATATAGAATCGATTACATCTATATAAATAGTTAGAATTAACGTTTCAGTAATTAAATATTATGTAAGTAAGTATAAACATGAGTCTGTAATGTCTAAGGACTTTGGATTTAATTTTTGGCAATTATATAGCTCTCATTACATGAATCGAATAATTAAACATGCCGAAATAAGTATATCTTTATTTATTTATTAGTATACTATTTAGGTAAACTTATTTTTACATTAAG
Source organism: Cydia fagiglandana (assembly GCF_963556715.1). Classification (NCBI taxonomy): domain Eukaryota; kingdom Metazoa; phylum Arthropoda; class Insecta; order Lepidoptera; family Tortricidae; genus Cydia; species Cydia fagiglandana. The sequence continues at coordinate 15,599,451 of NC_085951.1, read as the reverse complement.
TACGTAATAACAATTCTGTAAGACCGATCCAAATCGCACCGATATCATAGTCACCCTAATGAGTTTGACAGTGTTTTCTTGATTGTACACGTGTGTGTGTGTGTGTGTACACGAAAAATATGTCATCAAGTTGGGGATACCAATTAATATCCAAAGTTACTACAATTTCTACCATATTCAATTTAATGTTTTTTTTGTTATGCACATGCTTGGTTTAATCAGTTAATAATATTGACATCATAATGATTAACAAATTATTTAAAATATAACGGAACTGTAATCGGAATATAGCACTAAAATAGTATATGAAGGTAATTACTTTCAGTAGTATATTGATATAAATACTGCCACAATGGTATCTTTTTTACATTGGCAACATGTGCGAGTGAGACACGGGGCTCTGGTTTTCTATCTCATGTGGACCGTTTTCTCTAGTCTGGTACGAACAACTTTCTGGCTCGGTGATAAGGTTCAATTTAGTATGACAAAAAAAGTGACAGTTCGCTCCCGATTAATATATAACTTCCTGGTTGGACTAGCCCGCGCTCAGGTGCCAATTAGAATAATTAAGACCTTCTTTTCAGGTAAGTAATACCACGTGCGGTTTTACTTAACAATAGACAAATGATTAGCAGTTTGGGGCCTACTATGAATCGACAGACTATACTTAAAAATAAGTGTTTATACAACAAAACATGAGGGTGTAAAAAGGGGTATTTTGTAGCTTTGGTGATATACATATGTAGATGGTTAAGGAAAAAAAGTTTCATGCTTTAATCAAGAAAAAAAGGTTCTTGCACTTAACACCCTCACTATTCTATATCTAAATACCTGAGAAAGGAAAAAAATGTTTAACGAAAACCATACATAGGACATTTTGAGTGAAGCAAACTTACATGTAAACTGGGTATCGCTGGGGCGATGCGGTTGAAGCGGACTTGCGCGATCTCCATGCCGATAACTGGCGGGAGATGGCACAGGATCGAGACAATTGGCGTGTCGTGTACTCGTGTCGGAGGCCAAGACTTATTTTGGGTCGCTGCGCCATTAAAGTAAGTAAACTTACAGAGGCGGCCAATGCTAGTTATGCTAGTATTCGTACCTGTAGTTAAGCGTATGGTGTAGGAATCTATTAGCGCCCAGTCCATGTTCGTTGGAGTTGTATAACGGGGCCCAGTGGGACGGCAACGCACACACCAGTCGCGCCAGCCACGCTGTCGATGCCAGGGTACCCGCTGCAAATAACGGCCATGAAAACTTATAAATGCTTGATTATTTAAAAAATATATATACTAAACACTGACTAAACACATGACAACATAAAAGGACACAGCTAATCATAGCAAATGAAAAGAAAATAGGAGTTAATAAAATATTAGCATTACAAGTATCTATAGGTATTCTGGTTTGGTCAACCATTGTTGTCCTTATTCAGTGGCTTGATTTACAAATTCAATTTTGATTTTCTTGAGTTTTGCCGTCTTATTTAGTGACCGAAATGGTTGGCCAATTGCCAGACTATAGTATCTGTTTCCCAAAAATCTAGAAACATTCTTAAGTGAATGTAGCATAAGTAGATAAGTACACTGAATGAGCAGAGAATGACTTATGATTATGACTTCTATTTAGAAATAAAAAATAGAAAAGAAATAACAGGGGGACTAACCATGATAACAACCGTAAATTGACAAATCCAAATGAGAAATAAGAATGTAGGATTAATATTAGTTTCGTTAACAATTGTCATGTTGACTAAACCCCCAGGATTGGGAACGTTCCCATTGTGTTATGATATACAGTTGAAAATGTTATTTAAATTTGTAGGTCAAATAGTTCATGCCATTTACAAAACAAGTAGGTAAATATAATGTAAGGTATGTTTCTTCCAACTCTTCGAATGTCTGTATGAAAGCTTCCAACATTGCATTGAATTTAAACACATTACATTCAATGTAAAAATTAATCGTAATATCAAATTGAACGACATATGGCGACAAACATTTACGCTCAAAAAAAGTGGTTATGACTTTAGTATTCATCATCATTTTCATTTTTATGAGAGGTTAGTGGTTTTAGGAGTAGTAACTCGTATGGTCTAGAATGGCCTAGATCCTTTTCTCAGAAATATTTTTCATTTAAATTAGCTTTCATACAGCAACGAGTGTCTTCAAAAAATTTTCCATATTTTCAGTCGCGATTCTGATATCATGTCAAGATGCTCAATGAAAGATGAAATACAATACAGAAGTGATAATTTTCTTCAGTTGCAGTGTTCATTCAATTTGAAATGCTTTGAATGTCACATTATTATAAAATTCGTGAAACAAATGACGATTCAGTAGAGACAAGTATAAACATCCATTCTCTTGATATGAGTTCTCTAGTAGCTAGTCTAATGCTCGATCGTGACCATGCTTAATAAAATAAAACTACGAAGGGTTTGTGAGAATCTCCAATTAAAAACTATGTAATTGTGCTGGAAATATCAAATGAATCATATATTTCTGTGTCCCTAGTGAAAAAAGGTACATGTTTCGGGCAGCGCGGTTGTAAATGGGTATAAGTTCCAAGTAACACCTACGCCCTTTTACTCCTAAGCTGCGTCAGACTTGTACCCTCTTTCACTAGGGCCACAGATTAACAAATGAAAACGGTTAAACCAAGTTTTAAATTGAAGATCCATCATAAATCATAGTCCAGTGCTAGCCACGGATTCCGTATTTAGGTAGTGCTCCGAACAGCATTCTCTGTGGGTCGCTAACGGGCCCAACTTACTCTGTGGATCGCTTGTTGATGCCAAATCTGTTGAGCACAAGTATTTCACTTAATTATAAGATCTTGGTTAACGCATTCCCTGCCAGGGGGCGTGGCATAGGAACAAACTTGTATGACGTTGGACGCACATGCGCGTCGGGGGCAGTGAATGTGTTAAAAGAGAAACTCAAGTATTCAATGTATGTAAAACTTTCGTTAAAATGTAGTAAACGTAGCTTGATTTAATTTTGTAAAGCTACAGCTCTTCTGCGGTAGCCACTTATTAAAACACTTCATGCGATAAATTCAAAAGTTTCAAATTTACTACACGTTATTGTAATTTTCGATATAATTTCTAGCTCCTTGAGTTTTTCTGCACGTTGAAGCTAGGTATATATTTCGGTTCCACCGTGGTGCTCGCGCTAACACAACCATGTTTAGTTCGAGTCCTGTATCTGATCCACCCGTTGCCCGTATGTTGTTATGTAGTTAGTTACTTTACATACGGCTCTACGTTACTGACCGTGCTATGGTGACTATAATGGTGGGATTTGGTGGGCCGGTACCAGCTAAAAGTACTGGAGTAGCCAGTTCTAGTCCTGCTCTTGCTCTACATACGGCTCTACGTACTCGTACGTATACTATGTTGTGGCAGCAATGGCAGCTGTAACGGTCCCTCCTGTTAGTTTGCGACTCTACATATGACTCTACGTTACTAACCGTGATGCGGTAGTGGGGGAGGCTGTACCGGTCTACTGTAGAGTGGAGGGGCGGTACCAGCCAACAACCAAGCCCCACTAGCGGGCAGCAAGTTGCCGACGCCAGCCCTCGCCCGTTCTAGAACAGGGGTCGCCAGTTCGAGTCCCGCGCCGGCTCCGTCTGACTCCACGTGCGCGGAGATGTCGCGGTGGCGGGTGGCGAGCATGTGGACACAGTATCTGCAATAGGACGGGATGTTTATGTTGCTTTGTATTTTCAAGGATTTCATCATGCAATTTTTAACAAGTAAGGATTCAGAAAACGTTCAAGAAAATAAATCAGGCGCGTCAAAATTCTTTTCGCTTTCTTGTTTTTTGTCCCCATTTAATGTGACGGAGTGGAGCTTTTTGTATAGGGTTATTTTATTTTTAAATTTTTCATAAGTAAAACTTCATCTACAGCTAGAAAGATATGCAATAGCACTCCAGAAATAAAAAGGTGGTAGAGTGGTCAGACAAAAGACATCGAAAAGAATTTAGACCCAGGCTATAAAGTTCATTTATTATTATACTGTACAGAAAAATAATCATACTAAAAAGTGTTAGGCCTCATTGACATGGATAACTTGAAAAAGGAAGATATTATCAGCACAAAAATGAATAATATACGCACATATCACAATAGCAGGTCCATTTTACCTGTGCACAGGAAAGATGAGACGGTGGCAATGCTGCTCCAGCCAGCGCACCACAAAACCCACGGAGTGGGAGTCCTTCTTGTTGAAGCAGCCGTTCACCACCGAGTTTAGCACCTTGTTTATCTGCAAACAAACGCCTGATCATCAGCATATTATTTACCATATAGGTAAGTACCTACTACGTCTTACAATAATTCTACTTTTGAATGATCAACTATTTCTAAACAATACAGACATTAAGAGATGAGAAGGAGGATCCGTTTTTACAGTTTCAATTAAAATCATAAGTAAACATCTCATAAATCGAGATTTAGTTCTCACTTCTGCTCCAAAATTCAACTGCACAGATATGAAAAATAAATAAAGCGAAACAGTCTGACGAGAGAGAACATCGATCTGTTTTGAAGAAAAAATAATTGCGGTCGGAGGAAACAGTTGAGAACGTCTGTATTATGTATAACATTTACACCTCTGAAGAACTTGAAATAATGTAATTCATATATGTCAATAAACTATTTCAATGAAATTCATGATATACCCACCGCAAGACAGGTCTGCGGCCCATCAGGGTAGTGGTCCATGGATAGTTTGTAGCTAGTGTAGAGCAGAGCGCGCAGGGCTGCCGCTGACACTGTCCCTTCTTCTTCCTCTTCTACGGAAAACATCCTGTTCACGACATATAAATAAATATGTAATGATAATAAAAAAATAAAGCGTTATCCTCAATATAAGTTTATGTAAGTATGGACTTACATAAACTTATAACTTAGTTTATGTAAGTGTGGACTTACATAAACTTATTGGAGCCTCGCCTGCCAACAAACCGCTCTGTGGTTTGGCAGAAGAATGCATGTATTTAGTTGTACCTAAGTCCATGATAAGTCAAAGTACGGAGTCTAATAGAAAATACCAGCTTGCTTATCCTAGTTTTTTTCATGGCTTCTTAAAACTTTTAAATGCTCTGAATTATTTCTTTACTATCTACTAAAGAGTATTTTGCAACGGAGACATTTCTTGTTAAACGAAGCGAAACGAAGATATTCCAATTCATTGAGGTGAAACGGAGTCAGCGGAGTCTCTCAAAGAGGTAAACTGGACATTGAACATTTCTACTTAATTTCTCAATAAATTCGAGAAATAAGACAGTACGGCTACCACCAGTTTTGACATTGACAGATACGCTCGCGTCTACGTAAATTACTTTCTATACATCTCGCTTGCACTAATATACGAGTACGAGCGAGATGCATAGAAAGTAAGTTACTTAGACGCGAGCGTATCTGTCAATGCCAAAACTAGTGGTAGTGGTTCAGTTTTTCCGTTTTATATTATTCTAATAAGGGAGTTAATTAGACTGGAATACCTGACGTAAGTCTCTATAATGGCCGCGTCGTCCAACATGGCGAGTATCTTCTCGCACTGCACCCTGAAGACGGACGCCGGGATGTGCTGGTTCTTGCACTTGCCCACTGTGTGGATGTATGCGTACAACTGGTGGGCCAGCACGGGGTACACTGTCGTAGTATTACCTGACGTAAGTCTCTATAATGGCCGCATCGTCCAACATGGCGAGTATCTTCTCGCACTGCACCCTGAAGACGGACGCCGGGATGTGCTGGTTCTTGCACTTGCCCACTGTGTGGATGTATGTGTAGAACTGGTGGGCCAGCACGGGGTACACTGTAGTAGTATTACCTGACGTAAGTCTCTATAATGGCCGCGTCGTCCAACATGGCGAGTATCTTCTCGCACTGCACCCTGAAGACGGACGCCGGGATGTGCTGGTTCTTGCACTTGCCCACTGTATGGATGTATGTGTAGAACTGGTGGGCCAGCTCGGGGTACACTATAGTAGTATTACCTGACGTAAGTCTCTATAATGGCCGCGTCGTCCAACATGCCGAGTATCTTCTCGCACTGCACCCTGAAGACGGGACGCCGGGATGTGCTGGTTCTTGCACTTGCCCACTGTGTGGATGTACGCGGAGAACTGATGGGCCAGCTCGGGGTACACTATAGTAGTATTACCTGACGTAAGTCTCTATAATGGCCGCGTCGTCCAACATGGCGAGTATCTTCTCGCACTGCACCCTGAACACGGACGCCGGGATGTGCTGGTTCTTGCACTTGCCCACTGTGTGGATGTATGTGTAGAACTGGTGGGCCAGGTCGGAGTACACTGTAGTAGTATTACCTGACGTAAGTCTCTATAATGGCCGCGTCGTCCAACATGGCGAGTATCTTCTCGCACTGCACCCTGAAGACGGACGCCGAGATGTGCTGGTTCTTGCACTTGCCCACTTTGTGGATGTATGCGTAGAGCTGGTGGGCCAGCTCGGGGTACACTATAGAAGTATTACCTGACGTAAGTCTCTATAATGGCCGCGTCGTCCAACATGGCGAGTATCTTCTCGCACTGCACCCTGAAGACGGACGCCGGGATGTGCTGGTTCTTGCACTTGCCCACTTTGTGGATGTACGCGTAGAACTGGTGAGCTAGTTCTGGATACATGGGGAACAGATATTTCTGCAAATAACAATGTTTTTATTAGTTTTGGAAATTTTGAATGGACTGGCGTTTATAAGGTGAATTTCAAACTATTTAAATTTGAATTCCTAATGGTTAAATAGTAAGAGATCCAATAGTAAGAGATCCAATTTTAATAACTAAATAGGAATAGACCCTATGGTGACTGTGTGCTTAAATGTATTACTATCATCCACTTGGCTTGGTCTAACTGTACGCGATTACGTTCCGTGTCAGTTTTAAAAGTATGAGTTTTTGAGCTCTTTAATAAAGTTCACACTTACTTTCAAATAATAATAACAAGTAATAAGATGTTTGTCGTTTATGAATGACACTTACTGTAAACGATTTCTCTGTAACGCCGTTAACGCCATCTTCTTTTTGAGATCTTTGCGCGAGAAGCTGTGGACAAGAAAGAAATATACGTTTATCATGTTTACCAGCTTAAAGTACCTCTTAAGTACCTACGTCATATGGGGCTTTTAGTACGCGAATGTAAAATATACAGAGCATTTAGGTACATCGTACGTATATATATAAAACAAGCATTTAATGCGTTGTGGGCGTGCCTACTGCAGATATTCGTGCCATTCTTAGCGTCAAATTTTTAAAGACTCAACTTAATGTTACGCTGCCTTTTTTAACCAATCAATGACAACAATAAACCTTGATAATTTTAAGGAAGGGACCCCCAAATAGCTACAGGACAATCGTGAACATCTGACAGCCATCGCTTTCCTGGTATTGATTCAACATCAACATCAACATCAACATCAACATTTATTCAGCAAATAGGCCACAAGGGCACTTTTACACGATTGACAATATCACACTGTTAACTGGCTATTTGTAACCCTTATAGCAAAGGTAATAAGGTCCACCGTCGGTCAGTTCCGGTCAGTTAGTGTTAGTATTACATTGACCGTGGTCATGATCGAATGTGTGTTTATAGCACAAGGCTGATTCATGTCAATAAAAAATCGACTGTATAATGTCTTATATCAGGTAACTTATTATCTACACGCGGCAGCGTGTCAAACCAAGTTCAAAAGAAGAGAACTGGCGACGCGGCGGCCGTGTGTTATACACGAACCATTTCAAGCAACTTTTGACCGTATAGCTAAATATTATAATTTCGTAATATTAACGTAACTCAAAATTATGTTTGTTTTATTTATTAAGACCCTTAAAGCTAACTTTTAAATTACTTTATTAAGACCCTAAGGGATTTCGGCATGCCTGATGACGCCTCGGCAATATTACAAAGGATTCCTTGTCGTGCCGTGGCGATTGTGGGCGCCGGCAGGCGTGGATCACTCCGCGATTTCGTCGCTTTGCTACAGGTAGCTAAAAGTACATCCGTTCGGCCCCAATTTTGGGGTTTGCCTTAAGCCGCGCGTGGCGCTGTCGCCACCTAGCGGCCATATCTGTGCTGATCGTAACAGACGCGTTTTGTTAGAGAGTGAGTCTTCTGTACCTAATACAGTGAAACCTGGTTAAGTGGGACCTGGATAAGTGAAAAACCTCTATAGCTGGGACTCATGGTGCGGTCCCGACACTTTAGCACTGAATTACTCTGTTAGTGAGATAAAACGAACCTCTATAACTGAGATTAGTTATTGTGATTTTATAGTCACATTTACCTCTATAATTGAGACAGTGAGTGTATTTTACCTCTTTTACTGAGACTATATTTATAAGATTACATTTTCCTAATTGTTTTTTTAGATTTGTATACGAATTACCTCTGTATCTGAGATAACGTCAATCTATGACCTCTCTAACTTGGACTTTATTGATCTATTTCCGTATTCTTACTAACTCTTAGTCTATCCAATCCTCTAATTGAGTCTAAACTACTTCAAGTAGTTTCATTTAGTTACTTTATGTAGTTAAAACTATCGAAACGAAAGCTGAAATCTTGACAAGTAACAAGAATAAACAAATTTTCATTTAATAAATTTCTAAGACAAAATGAAGTCCGTATCAAATTTAATTGAAAAAAATGTATCCTTTGGAAAATCATTCAAAATAAATTCAACCACCTCTATAACTGAGGTATATCCTGTATTTTCACTTCTATTAATGGGACCCTCTGTAAATGAGACAGAAATTTATTTGTACCGGGCTAACTGAGAGCCAGGATAAGTGGAAAACCTCTTTAAGTGAGACAAAGCTGCGCGTCCCTTGAAGTCTCACTTATCCAGGTTTCACTGTACTATTATTTATTCTATGGCGCCGGGCACTACTTATGTAAAATTACTCATATGTAAAAAATGGGAATTGATTTCATGCTTTTTATATACAACTAGGTAAGTATATTTACCAAATTTTAGGTAAGTATGTTATCTCTGCCCAGAATCACAAGCTCTTTCGATTAAAACGTGAGAAAAAAACAAGACGTCTATTTATTGCATTGCCACAATCGTTTTCCAACTTCTTAATTCCGGTTTATTTTCTGTATGTACCTTGCAAGTAGGAGCCGCAGTTTTCCTCTTCTTGATCCTGCTCTCCTGTATACCGACGATGGAAAACTTTAAGCTATTGACTTGGAAGTGCACGCGCACTTTTTCCCAGCGATCCATCTTTCCTCAGTTTCCCCCGTACCGTAAACACGGATGACCGGTCTTAACCTTATTTGGAATACTGAAGCCAGTTGTATTATTAGGTCTGTGACAAATGAGAATATAGCCCGTCTGAAGTAGGCGGTTGCCGTAGCCAACGAACGTGTGCAGGGTTTCACATACGCGTTGCCGGTGTTTATCTTGTTGTATATCGTTGTCGGAAATTATTTTACCAAACTCGAATCACAAATAAAGTCTTCTTGAATAAAGAATATTTTGTTTAAAAGTTTTTTTTAAATAATAAAATACTTTAAAAGCCAGAATAGAAATAATAAGTATTAGTAAATAAATACAATAATGCACTGTCTCCTCAACCCAATGATCACAAACTAAACAAATCAGGCATTAATTTACTCAGATTACTGTGACAATGACATGATAACCATCTTAGTCCTGAGCTTGACAGATTATGGCGAGGCTGATGACGTGCACTAATTATGATAGGGCTCAGTTATCAGTACCAGACAACAATATTAATATTTAAAACTTACAGCAAAATAAAAACAATGGTTTATGATTTTATGGATTTTAAATTATTAATATACTTTATTTTAGTATACCTACTCTCAGATAATTAAAGCGATGATATTGTATAGTTATCATCTAGTTAGGGTCGGGGTATGCAAGAATATTTTATTGTAAAAGTTTTTTTTGTAAAAATAAAAGATATTTATTTGTGACAATCACAAAACATGTCCGAACATGTACAGACAACAACAGCAAGAAAAGAAGAAATCATTAAGTATGCATCACAAAATGAACCCAACTCAGCAATTTTATAGGTAGGCAATCACATGAGAACAGTATATTTAGGTATGACTCATGTAGATCATCCTAGTTTATGTCTCGTGTATAAGTCTTATCTCTTGCTGCTGTCAAGATATATTCTAAGATTTTTAACATTTCGTCGGGTGACAAGCAAAAGTCACTAACTAACGCCATTGAAATTATTGGACAATAAACCGTGTTACAAGTGTAATAATAGTGCATTGTTACTTTAATTTTCTGATAGTACTTAGTGACTTTTGCATGTCACCCGACGATTTTAATACAGTCATTATCAATAATATGTAGATTGTAGCTTACTCATAAATATACAGGGTGGAAAGATAAGTCGGGCCCTGGAAGGAAACTACCTCAAATCCTTAAGCTGGCTCATTTTACTTAAAAGAGACATTCCTTTATTTTTAAAAAGAAACAAAACTGCATAAACCTGAAACCTGCACACTCCTTTTTTAGAAAAACCCTATATTGCAGTCCCTAGAGAAAACTTTGGCAGGCAATTCAATCCTTGCGGAGCATTTATAGAAAAAGATCCTATAAAACCACACAGCATGCAACCATTTATCTGATTTCTTCATTCGTATTGTACCTATAGTTATAGTTATAGTTTTTTTAGCATTAGAAATTGGTAAACAATCTTGATGTGTCTTTTAATTGAAAAACACATTTTAAAAATAAGTTACGGCAAATATGTAACAATTATGAATCTAATACGATCATTTATATTCTTCTGCTTTCATAAGTACCTAATAGTTTTTGAATTTTAAAAAGCGTTTTTCAATTAAAAGACATGTCAAGATCGCTTACCTTCTTGCAAGTTCTATCTAATGCTAAAAAAACGAACTATAACTACAGGAACACACAGGTTCACTTTATTTTCTGCACGTGATTTGCTCTTGCAAACCAATATGAGCTCTGTTTCGTTTTCATCAAAGACCACATTGTTTTGGTTGTGTATAAAGTGTGTATTTATGGAAGAAATGGGAGGAGGCCTTTACCCAAACGGGATCCATACCTCACGAAAGGAGGAAAAACAACAGAAACAACAGCATAAAAACATATTTTAACAGAAACTAAAAAAGAGTTATGGAAATAAAGAGGCTATAATAATAAAGTGTTAATTGGTTCAATAGAGGTGCGAGCCGGTTGTGGAAATGTTCTACGATAAAACATTACATCATCCATTCAGAATCTAAAGTCAACAAGATATATCAAAAATTTTACTACTTTAGATTGAACAATTAATTATCATGATAATAAAACATGTAATTTTTATTAGAACTATAAACAAATAATAAAATAATACACAGTATAATAATGTATTTAATCAAGGTCTTTTCATGTTATTTTACTCTATGGAGTGTTGGCTTAGCCAATATTTGATCAACAAAATAAAAAATCCTTCTAGAACAAATCATTTAGAGCAGGTTTTCTACATACCTACCTTATGTTTAAACAACTGCTTAAATAAATTATAAATGCTGGTTGGTCATATTTATATATATCTTTTGTTATTTTAGATCGATGTCTTTTACAGCAATATGTTTTTAAAATATAATGTAAATATTTCGAAACGTTTTTGTTAATGATTATTTAGATGTTGTTATATATGTTTCATTTGTTAAGATTACACTAGCTTCAATAACATGTTTTTTTGAGTTTCTAATCTTGTTCAATTTTATTTGCAAAGAAGTATAATTTATCTTGTTTTAAGTTTCAAACATTTAGGTATACAACCTTTGCTTCAGGCAGGACACAATAAGTGTAATTATTGTAGAAATTATCATATTAAACATTTATTATCTTGATTGTTTACAAACATTCCTTGCTGCCATATTATCACCACTTTAAATTATCTATGACTATTTGATGACACATTAGACTCCATAACTTCTAACATACCACGCGAAATGTCTCAGTTAAGGATCAATAACCGTAATAAGGATGACAGACGTAAATAATTAACGGCAGACATTCCGAGGCCACTCTTTATAAGCCAAAGCAAACAAATCGCCTCCGTCACGCGGTGACAGGGCAACCATGAAACAGCCTTGACAACCATCGCTAGCACTCACTCACCTTCCCAAGCTTCTCCACGGGCACCATGGACGTCTGAGGCTTCTCTGGCTCCTGGATATCAGCTCCAGAACCTGATTTTGGCACAGATGTGACAGTCCCGCGCCGAGAACCCCCTCTCGGCGTGTTCAGTCCGCTTCCGCCCTTTTCCTGCTTCTCACCCTTCTCTTCATGGCTGTGGTGGTTTCCCATGACACTATAATAGTAAGTTACGCAAGGTAAGGCCACAGGTGGACTCGAGAGAGTCCTTATTTGCGAACTGCTTGTGCCAATGCAGGCAGTGACGTCGCGGTGACAGATACTTGATGTGACAGGTGTCAGTGGAGCGACATGGGGCGTTTTTTGAGTTTAACCGCTAACTGTGCAAAAAACGTTTTTGTGTCCTTAAAAACTGAAGACAACGTTATGTTCCATACAGGATGACTTTGATGATAGTGTCCATTTTTTTAAAGGCAATGTTAAATAAAAATGTAATTTTAAATAGTAGCAGAAATGAAACGGCAGCGTTGACATTGACAGACAAAACGGCAGGGATGCCAACTTAGTGGTTTTACCACTAAATTTAGGGGGATATAAACCAAGGGCCCAACGTTTTCTGTTCTCTTTCACGACGCAGCAACTAGTATCATTTCTCTCTCCTCGCTCTTTTAAAATGCCGTTTGTCAAAAAAGGACAACCATACTGTTGACAAGGTGGACTTCAAATCAAGTGTTGCCTTTCTTGATGCGCCCAGGCTGTGTATGTGTGCGTAAAAGCGTATATGTGTGCTCTTTTAGGGATGTGAAAAGTCGATATTAATCATGTTATATATCGATAAACGCTACACAGCGGAACGAAATAGCGATTAATTGAAGCTTCAATATCTTCGTTAAACATAAACATAATTGAAATGCTAATGGATAATGAATATATTATAATATAATAATATAATTAAATTATTGCGGAACACCTATTTTAGGAGGTATTCATGTATTTTAATTAAATATCTGAACTTTCCCTTGGTTCCCTGCTGGGGCGTGACTATAAAATTGTGATCTGATAACCACAATAAAGAATATAAGCGTTTTTGGTCATTTTAGGTATCGTTAAGACTTTGAAGTAAAATTAAAATTGCAAGAAATGTCGAAAGTTTATCGATATGACTTTATCGACATGGCTACAGCAACGTGGGCCTCATTGTTAATCGTACACTAAACAAAAGTGGCAACAGTGACAGCTCGCTGAGACTCCGTCTTTATATATTATTAAGTCTATGATATAAACCAGCTAGGGGTTTTTTTAGGGGCTAAATATTTTTAGTGGTTTTTTTAGGGTTTTTTTTTAGGGTATAAAAGTGCGGCAAATTTGAAAAAATGTAGGCGCGAAGGGATATCGTCTCATAGAAAATTTGAATTTCACGCCTTTTTCTACTGACAAGATTTTCTTGACCATCTATGTATAACGTTCATATGTATGATCATTAAAATATGTCGAACCGGTTGAAAATCATAATAATGTTCTAAATTTCGAAAATCTATAATAATTTCTTTTATTTTTTATTTAGTGGGTTTTCCAAAATAATAGTACAGTTTTAGGGGTTTTTAAATTGAGCTCAGGGGTAAAAAAACATTGGAGTTGGCAACCCTGCCAAACGGAATTTGTTTGACATTTCGACCGAGATAATAACATAACCTGAAATCAAATACAAAACAAGAAATTGAATTTGTTAATTAATTTTCTTGCTATTTTCATATTATATTAGTTTTTATACATTAATTATGCTAAAAGGGTGGTCTAAGTTTTTCCAGAAAGACATATGTTCGTGCCTTGGGAACATTTTCCTGGTTTGTGTTTGTGTGATTCTTTTGTAGGTTTTTATTACTTCTTACCAAGTAAAATTAGGGAAACTGTCTTCCAGTACTTTCTGACGAGTTACGTTTTCATTACGAAGACATAAACCAGATCACGCAATATTGTTAATGTTCATAGTAGACTGTCCTGGATAGTAAACTGTAAAACCTGTAACCATGGCGGTGTACGCTGCCCACTTGACGAGGACGCTGCAAGGAGCCCCGTCGGTGTTCCAAGTGGTGGCGCAGGAGGCGCTCGGGGCTACGGTGAAGCCCGCTTTTGGGAAACTTGTAGAGGTAGCTAAGTTCACTTTTTTTCACTTTAATAAATAAAATCCAAACAGGATTATACTTGCATTTCAGCTTATGTTTTTTTTTCTTAAAATGAAACTTTCACAATTTCAGAAAAGGTTCTATTCTAAGGCTCAATTTCATTAGTTAATACAGCCCATTTGCCCGTAGAGATAATGCATGCCATTAATATGAGTTGCATAATTTAGTCATTTCGTAATGCAGCATGCTGTATAACAGCCATTCTCAAAGTGTGTTCCGCGGAACCCTAGGGTACCGCAAAGCCTCTGTTGGGGCTCCGCGAAAATACTTGTAATAATAAGAAAAAAAAACCAGCTCTTGTATAGGTACCTATATCTGGCAGTCTAGCATGAGTTGCGTTCTCGCACGCGAGTCCATACTTGAAGTCGCGCCAGATGTATGGAGTCGCGCGCAAGAACGCAACTCATGCTAGACCGCCTGGTCGACAGTGACGAATGAAAGTATTTAATTTGGGGCTCCATCAAATATTTTGCTTGCCATAAGGGTTCCGTCACCAAAAAAGTTTGAGAACCGCTGCTGTATAACAACTGAGTTACCAACCAATAAACCTAAGCTTTAATAGACCTAAATGAGGGATCACCAACCTTTAAAAAAGGAAACCTTGCGGCACACATAATAACTTAAAATTAAAAATAAAAATTAAAAATTAATAAAGCTTGTCATAAGGTGCAAAATGTCATTTTCGTGCAGTATTTGGCAACAGTGTACCCGGACCGGCTGGGCTGGTGCGAGCGCTGGTACGATGAGCTCTTCCTGCTGTTCGAGGGCTTCCTACAATACCACTACCTCAAGCATTATGGTAAGCAAAGTGCTTTTCATTTTGTATTGCTTCACACCTAGGAACCGATTTTTGAGTTTGAACATTGCTACTTGCATTTTGTTTAGTAGCAAGTGTATCAATTGACACTAAGCCCTAACCAATGTGTAAACAGGGCCTTATAACTCTTACAGACCGTATATAATAGTCTTACCCCCTTATTAATAATCTCGCTACAATCCTCAATTAGCTAATAATCGTTTATCTTTATCTGTCATTTTGTGTTATGTATTTGTAAGAAAGGGATAAAACATAATTTAACCAAATCAGGCTCATAAAGTTTTATGAATAAGGGGGTTAGTATGTATACATACATACCTCACGCATGTATGCAACCATGTTATATCACAATTTAAAAAAAAAACGATATTTACAACAAACATCGCAGTTCAGGACAATATTTAAATTTTAGCCGCATCATTTTCTGAGAGCTTCTACGGCCTAGTGAGAGCCCCGGTATCTCCTAGTGGAGAATTCCACTCCGGGTCTCGCTTGCCCCGCAGCGCAGAACTTGGGTCTCTGGCGCTGTTAGTGCTACTGCCGTATCTGAGGGACAGGCTTGAAAGAGCCGTGACACGCTGGAGAGACGAACATGAAGATGGTATACTAGGGAAGGTATGTTTTCGTGACAAAGTCACTCATTTCAGTCTAGATGTTTCCTTCTGTTTTCTCTGTGCTATGATCTTTGTTTTCATGGTATAATCTACTCTTAGCTAATTTACTGCAGTTAAGTAAAACGACAGTTATAAATCAATAAATATCATAGTTTATAGCCATTATCATTATCAAAATCAACATATTTTCGGACAGGGTCACATAGCCACAGCGAAGCGCGCAGCCATCCACGTATACTCCACCATCCACCTAGTGACCTCGCTCGCCAAACTGATCCAACTGGCAGCGTACCTTCGTGGCGCACCTAGCCCTACTCCATCTCTGGCAGCCCTAGGGTTGACCTTGAGAGACGCTCCTCCTCAAGCACAAGATGATACGTGGGGGGATTTGGTCAGGAGTCTAGTTTCGGGACAGTTTGGGTAAGTATGTACTATCCCGGTCACTCGCCAAACTGATACAACTGGCAGCATACCTTCATGGTAATCATGGTGTATCTAGCCCTACTCCATCATTAGCAGTCCTGGTCCTACACCTGTGTCTCGAGAAGATTTAAGACCCCCTCAATTGGATGAGGGTATTTCAATATGGGACCGGTAACAAACTCCTGATTAATACGAGTATTAGTTGACTGTGGAATGAAGAGCACAGTCAGCGATAAAAGCTTGTACTAAAAATGAAATATTTGATGTATGTGTTGTACAGGAGTGCGGCAGTGTCGTTCCCCATGCTAGGCAGCCTGGCGCTCCGCTGCGTTGAGTACGGCGCCTTCGCCGTGCAGTTCCTGCGCTGGTGGGAGACCCGGGCTCCGGCCACCGACACCGCCGCCTGCCCGCAGCCCCCGCAGGTCAGACCTCACTGGCATTCCCATCGACATAGATATCCAGGGACAGCCTTCTTCACACTAGGCGAGAACTGAGACACCAGCGCGCCGCTCTCCCACCTTCATCACCGGGCACAGCATTCTCCTGTCAGCTATGCGGTCGCGGCTGCCGCTCTCGCATTGGACTTAATAGTCATTTGCGGAAGTGCCGCACTCTTAATATAGACGCTGTTTGAACCATCATCTTATTGATGTGACAGGCCAATGATGAGATATCCAGGGACTGGCTTTACGGGCAATAATAATGAGGCAAGACAGGGGCCAGTACAGCGGTGTGAAACCGCTACAACGCGATTGGTTGATGAGTTCTCATCACGCGCGCGATTGGTCGCATCTAGTTGCGTTAGACTGCACGATTGGCTGGAATTCGTGAGTAACACCACTGAACTAGTACCTACCATTTTAGTGCCCCATTAGCCCGTCCTTAGATATTATACGTCAATGGTCATTCCACACTGTCAGTAGCGGACAATAGGTTTCAGTACACTTTCAGTGGTAGAATGAGACCAATATACCTAGATTTTGACAGTGCATACGAGTTATTTTAAACGTCAAACTTATATGAAACTAGCTTTTGCCCTCGACTTCGCCTGCGTGGAATTAGTGACAGCAGCTAAAGTAGGTAAAGCGCCTGGATAATGCTAATAGCAATCATTCAATTCGCGCATTGCTTACTTCAATTATTAGGCAATTCATTAACTCTTTCAATTCCATCCCCCTTTACACTCTCTTCAGGGATGATTTCCGATATAAAAACTATCCTATGTCCTTCCCCGGGACTCAAACTATCTCTATACCAAATTTCAACTAAATCGGTTCAGCGGCTTAAGCGTGAAGAGGTAACAGACAGACATACTTTAGCCTTTATAATATTAGTATGGATTAAGTCGTATAACACTACACAGTATATGCTATCAAAATCGCTGCAGCGTTATGTTGGTCTAACTGTAAAGAATGCAATTAATGTATGTATATTACTGTTTCCAGCGGGACCCTGCCATGGAGCGGTGGAGGAACAAGTGCCCCATATGCTTGCAGCACTGGAAGACGCCCACGGCACTCCCCGTCTCCGGGTAAATATATACACGGTGTAACATGAGGAAACCGAATAATTTTAACCACGCATTTCTGAGGTCAAAAGAAGGAAAAAATGTAACATGAGCTTAGGTGAGCCGGTGAGGTCATTTTAGCTCAAAAAAAAATATTTTTGATTTGTATTTTCCATTTTTTGAAAGTATATGTACAAAACCGGGCAAGTGCGAGTCGGACTCGCGCACGAAGGGTTCCGTACCATAATGCAAAAAAAAAAACAAAAAAAAGCAAAAAAAAAACGGTCACCCATCCAAGTACTGACTACTCCCGACGTTGCTTATCTTTGGTCAAAAATCACGTTTGTTGTATGGGAGCCCCATTTAAATATTTATTATTTTCTGTTTTTAGTATTTGTTGTTATAGCGGCAACAGAAATACATCATCTGTGAAAATTTCAACTGTCTAGCTATCACGGTTCGTGAGATACAGCCTGGTGACAGACGGACGGACGGACGGACGGACAGCGAAGTCTTAGTAATAGGGTCCCGTTTTACCCTTTGGGTACGGAACCCTAATAAAAAATAAATGTTATGTAAACTTGTCACTTAAAATTGATTTTTACATTTTTTTTCGTAAAACCTACTTTTTGCAAAGTGTTACTTGTCACTGTTCGACATCTATCAATAAGGATATTTAGACTATGTCCCATAGCAGCAACATCGCCATCAAAAAGGCGTTTTGCACTATGTTACAATAAAATTGTTTTTTTTTTAAATTGGTATTAACTCTAAAACAAAAAAGTTTATAGGACATTTTTGTCTCTAAATATAATCAGGAATACGCTGTTGAAATTATTCGGTTTCGTCATGTTACACCGTGTATAATTATAACCTTTCTATTTTGTTGTTTGTTCTGTTTGTTTCTGTCGGATGCACCCGGACAGATGGGCCAAAATAGCGACCGAATGGGCACCACAGACCCGAGGCAGAGGCAGACCAAATGAGATGAAGAAATGACCTGGACTCATTCTGGCGACTGGCGGGAGCATGCACAAAGCCGTGACGAGTAGCGAAAGACAGGGAAGACCTTTGCAGTGGGACACAGACAGACAGACGGACGGAAGAGTCTTAATAATAGGGTACCGTTTAAACCCTTCGGTACGGAACCCTAAAAACGGTATCCTTTTTCGGAGTTGGTAAATTCACGTCGGTATTTCTATTCCAGATTGATATTCTGCTACAGCTGCATCTCGCGCCACCTGCGCGCGCACCGCGCCTGCCCCGCCACGCGCCTGCCCGCGCAGGAGGCCGACCTTGTCAGGATGTACATCGACTAATGTAAGGGGCACGCCCATGTAACATCTCTGATGATGCAGGCATCCATACGCTACGGTGACTGCTTAACATCGGGCGGGCAGTACGCTGGTTTGCCACTGAAGTGGTAAGCGTAAAAAAAGGTAAAAAAACAGTGGTGTGGGACTATAGAACATTAAAAATATTGATACAATCCAATGTTGTTCAGCAGACACTGTTATAAGTGATAAATAGATTCAATCAGGAGAAAAAAATATTATTTCATGTTGATTATTGACCAGTGCACAACAAGATATAATTTATGTTATAAATAATTATGTTTAAATGGTATTGATACCAAATAGTTTATAAAGACTGATTATAATATGGGCTTTATTTAGTTGGAATAAGGTTTGGAATAATATGTTAATTTATTGTAGGCAAAGGTTTATTTTTTTTAATAAAAAGACAAGATTATTATACATTGTTTTTATTAAAACGATTAACAAAACTTGGGATTGCAAAATAACCCTTGAGTATGTATACAAACTTTCAGTTCTCTATTTTTATTAGTAAATATTGTCTTTACTGTGGTCATTAACAATAAAAGCATAATCAAAATCATATTTATCAAAAAAATATCAGGTGTATTCTGGTTATTCCGAATACATACTTCAGTATGTAATAATTTTCGGAAAAAAGAATACTAAAATAATAAATTAATAATGATTAAGTAAAAAAAAATACATGAAAGATTTCTATAAAAATACAATCTAATATAAAAACCCCATAAAAATTCATTTTCATGTACTGTTACTGAGTTCGCGTATTTTTCTTCCAATATTACCTACAAATATTCAACTCCATCAGCGTGCACTCCTTGCAAATAAATATGCGCCATCTGTCTTCCGTTCCCGGCAACCAACGCTATACGGGGGGTGGCGCTCCGGTGCAGCACGGGGGTGGGAGGGGAGGGCGGCGCCTTGTGCGCGGGGGGGAGGAAGGCCACGTGGCTGCGCAGCGCCTCGCGCGAGGGGAAGCTCTGGTCGCCGTAGATGAGCCCCGGCGAGTCCAGCACCTTCCAAGGGAGGGTCGTGTCGAAGTAACCGCCTTCGCCCTGGATGAAGTGAAAAATATATAGTTCGTTTTTTTAGCATTAGAAAGAACTTGCAAGAAGGTAAGCGATACTGACATGTCTTTTAATTGAAAAACGCTTTTTAAAAATCAAAAAGTACTGCTTATGAAAGCAGAAGAATATAAATGAAAAATTAAAAGACATCAAGATTCAAACAAAAAAAAAAGAGAGAGAGAGAGAGATCAAGAAGAGAGACTTTATTTCTAATGCTAAAAAAACGAACTATAGGTAAAGTTGGCGGCTAACTTGTCAGGGCCGTGACAGACAGAACTGAGCTGAAGGACGTAAGAGGTTTGCGACTTGAGGCAACGATAAGTAGCTAGAGTTAGACCAAGAAAAGTCTGCAGCGATTTTGATAGCCCACGCCGTGCCAGTGTTATTTAAACGTCATAATTTCATAGAAGTTTGACTTTGCGTGGGCTATCAAAATTGCTGCAGACTTTTTTGCGGTCTAACTCTAAGACCACACATTCATACATCAAACACTTATTCAGCAAATATGCGACAGGGGCACTTTTAGGTACATGTAAGTTTTTTACAAGTAATAAAAATAACCAAACTTTCAAAATACAATTACAAACATATATGGAATCAATGAAATATTAGATACTTGATTAGAGATACAGTAGGTACGGGTATGATATGCCAGCTAGTAAAGCGTATAGAACGACAGAAATATCTTAATACTATAGTTCGTTTTTTTAGCATTAGAAAGAATTTGAAAGAAGGTAAGCGATCTTGACATGTTTTTTAATTGAAAAACGCTTTTTAAAAATCAATAACGATTACTTATGAAAGCAGAAGAATATAAATGATCGTATTAGATTCATAAATGTTACATATTTGCCGTAACTTATTTTTTAAATGTGTTTTTCAATTAAAAGACACATCAAGATTGTTTACCTTATTTCAAATGCTAAAAAAACGAACTATAGCTTTTGCCCGCGGCTTCGCCTGCGTGGAATTAGTGACAGCAGCTATAGTAGGTATAGCGCCTAGATAATGCTAATAGCAATCATTCGATTCGCGCATTGCTTACTTCAATTATATGCCCTTGCCTGGGACTCAAACTATCTACCAAATTTCAACTAAATCGGTTCAGCGGCTTAAGTGTGAAGAGGTAACAGACAGACACACTTTCGCCTTTATAATATTAATAAAGTATGGACAGAGAGGATATAGGGTATGGAGGCGGAATGTCAAAGTAACTTTTGTAGCTGACAGTTTAATTAGCTCTCAGTTCACTAGATGACCCTAGTAGTTCTTTTTTGTGGAGTTACGTCCTTTTGGATTTTCGTTTTGCGTTTAGAATTAAACGGAGTTATATATGTGTCTGGTATGGATTATCTATCTAACCTCAAAGGAAGAGACGGCATAGTGCTTGCCCCTCCTGGCAGTGACCACGGACACGAGCGCGCCCTCCTGGTTGACGACGGGCGCGCCCGCGAGGTACAGGTTGGCGGACTCGAAGCTCGGGGCGCAGCGCCACTGCGCGAGCTGCCCGTCGCTCGACGTCAGCAGGATGCGCTTGCTCCGGTTTATGAACACCTGCCACAAAAAATAATCATTTAAGGCGATGGGGGCCGATTTTTGAATTTCTACCACTTGATTTCGTGTATTTCGTTCAATAATATCTCCAGTACCCGGCATTTAAATTCTACTAATAGAATTGAAAACGAGTAGTCAATACCACTCGATTCCCAATTTCTATCGCTCGTATTTCAAAAATTAGCATTTTTTTTTTATTATTATGAATGGGCTTACTCATGGCCACAGACTAGCCGAGGCGTAGACGTGGCCTACGATGGAGCGAGCTCGCCCAGAAGGTGCCTGTTCACTCTTGATTTGAAGGTTGCCGGGTTATAAGAGCACGGAAATATAGACGCCGGCAAGGAATTCCATTCCTTGGCAGTGCGCATAAGGAAAGTAGAAGCAAAGCGCTTAGTGCGAATTGACGGAATATCTACCAAGTAAGGATGGAAACTGGCCGTGCGTCTAAAAGTCCGATGGTAGAATGGGGACGGTGGAATGAGCTCGTGTAGCTCTTGGGCACACTCCCCGAAGTGCAACCTGTAGAATACCGACAGGCTGGCGACTTTCCGCCGATGGGCCAAAGTCTGAAGCTTAGCCGTTAGCTTCTTGTCGCCAATCATCCTCCTGGCTCTGCGCTCCACTGAGTCCAAAGCGGCGAGTTGGTATTTAGCTGAGCCATCCCACAGGTGGCTGCAATACTCCATACACGACCGGACTTGAGCTTTGTAAAGTGTTAGAAGCTGTCCAGGTGTGAAGTATCGCTTCACCTTATTTAGGACGCCCAGCTTTCTGGCCGCAGTTTGTGCTTTAGACTCAATGAAGCTGCCGAAGCTGAGGACTGAACTCAGCTCCATGCCGAGGAGTTCCAGGCTGTCGGTAATAGGTACAGATGCACCCCGGAAAGAAGGAGTCAGGTCGAATGGACTCCGTTTTGCGGAAAATAGACACGCCTGCGTTTTGGAGGCATTGAACGTGACCAGATTGTCATCACCCCACTGGGAAACGAGACTAAGGGTCAAGTTCATTCGCTCAACCATGGCCTCTCTCTGTGAACGTATATCCTCCCTGCTGTCCCTTGCACTAGTCAAATATCTCTCAACAACCGTACTGTCATCTGCATAACCTACAATGCTGGGTTGCAGCATGTCGTTAATGTGGAGCAGGAAAAGGGTTGCGGAGAGAACAGACCCCTGAGGAACACCGGCGTCAATGGCCATGAGGTCCGAAGAGCAGCCATCAATAACTACTCTGATCGACCGTTCACTCAAGAAATCAGATAGCCAGCTACAAAAATCAGCAGGGATGCCGTAAGCAGGAAGCTTGCTAAGGAGACTTGCGTGCCAAACCCTGTCAAAGGCCTTCGAGATGTCCAGTGAAACAGCAAGCGCTTCACCGTTCCTCTCGATGGCCTCGCCGCAGCAGTGCGTGACATACGCTAAAAGATCCCCAGTAGACCGACCTCGGCGAAAGCCATATTGACGGTCACTGAGCAGATCATTTGCTTCGAGGTATGCCAGCATTTAGCTGCTTTCCACCGATTTTCGAGTGACGAAATGGAACGCTCGAGATTCAAAAACGGTCCTCAGAGGACGGATGCTGCAGTTAATCGGGAGGATTGGAAGTCTAGGGGGAAACCTTTGCCCAGCAGTGGGACACCTTATAGGCTTGTAAAAAAATGTATACTAGACATGAGCCAACCATTTTGAAATACAGATTCCAACTTGAGTGTTTGTTAGTGTCAACAACTATATTAGAACACAGGGGATTTTCGATTTCGACCGCTCGATTTCGTTCAGGATATCTGCACTACTAGACATTTAAATTTTACTAATAGAATTGAAAACGAGTGGTCAATACCACTACATCCTCAATTTCGATCACTTGTATTTCAAAAAATAAGTAGCATTTCGCTGTTTTCCACCGATTTTCGAGTGACAAAAACAAGCGATTGAAATACAAAAATCTGGCTGGGAAACTTTGTACTTTTAACAAGTAATTCGAGATTTTTCTAATGAGCCTAAACTCGCCATATTTCACGGGATGTATCAAAATATAGGGTCATACTAAACAACTCCAGAGACCCAGAGTAGGTATTTGTTTACTTTTAGATGTAGGTACAGTGAAACCTGGTTAAGTGGGACCTGGATAAGTGAGAAACCTCTATAGCTGGGACTCATGGTGCGGTCCCGACACTTTAGCACTGAATTACCTCTGTTACTGAGAAAAAACGAACCTCTATAACTGGGATTCATTATTGTGATTTTATAGTCACATTTACCTCTATAACTGAGACAGAGAGTGTATTTTACCTCTTTTACTGAGACTATATTTATAAGATTACATTTTCCTAATTGTTTTTTTGGAATTTTATAGGGAATTGACTTCTGTATCTGAGATAACGTCAATCTATGACCTCTCTAACTTGGACTTCATTGAACAATTTCCGTATTCTTACTAACTCTTAGTCAATCCACAAATTCCGCATTTGCCTAGTTGTGTCTAAACAACTTCAAGTTTGATTTAGTTAATTTATGTAAGTAGTTAAAACTATCGAAACGAAAACTGAAATTTTGATAAGTAACACGAAAAAATAAATTTTCATTTATTAAATTTCTAATACGCACTGAAGTCCATATCAAATTTAATTTAATTTTGAAATATCTATCCTTTGGAGAATCATTCAAAATTAATTCAAAGAAATATTTAAACAGACTAAAAAAATATTTAGGGACAAGGATTATTTTACCTTATTTATTTTTAAAGATACAAATTACTAAATACCCTATTAACCACCTCTATAACTGAAATATACTCTATTCTCACCTCTATTAATGGAACCCTCTGTAAATGAGACAGAAATTTATTTGTACCTGGCTAACTGGGAGCCTGGGTAGGTGGAAAACCTCTTTAAGTGAGACAAATTTGCTCGCCCCTTGAGATCTCACTTATCCAGGTTTCACTGTATATCTATATCGTTACCGTGCATACTACAGCAGTATAGTTTAGCCGAGCCCCACAAAAACCGACCTTTTCAGCAGTATTCTCGTCTAGACGCACGTAGGCTAACTCGGCTAGCGGAGCCAACACCTCGTTGGTGAACACATCGCAGTAATGGTGGGTCGTCTTCGCCAACTCCAATACCTGTACATAAACATAAGGGTGAACAGAAATATACACATAATATATCAAGCATTAATAATCTTCATTTTGTTTGTATATCGTTTAGTTTTACTACTCGCTGCTATAGGGCGCTAGTAGTACTTGTTCTTCAGTAGCGCTGTGTATTGTATAGGTAGAACGCCGCTGAAGCTGGCATACCTACTTGTGACCAGGGCACTCATACAGCAAAACCGAAATTGACGCAAAATATTTCAAGCATTTTTAGGCTACATCAATTTCATCATACGTACATGAGTTTTCTAACTTAATAATATTAAGTTGTATGGGATGTATGGTAAAACTCATTGCTAATATTATTAAGTTAAATCTTATTATAAACTTCTTATAAATAGGTTCTTGTCGTTATATGGAGTGAACACTTTATGCTTATTTATTTTTCTATGACGAGACAAAAATGGACACATAATATTTCACGCTTTATAGGATTTGTTTGGTTTTATATTAAAATTGCCACCATTTAGTTTTTCTACTCGCCACAAGAGGGCGCTAGTAGTACCTGTTCTTCAGTAGCGCAGTGTATCGGCAGAACGCCGCCGAAGCTGGCAAACTTGCGGCCAGCGCGCTCATGCAGCTCTACCGGGATCGACATGGACTCCACCAGGCCCTTGTAGGCCTCGTTCAGCACAGTGCGCTTCGCCATCTTGATCTGAATAATATAAATAAATATTGTATTACCATTCAACAATAGTCCAAAAGCTTACAAATTTCGTCCATAACAAACTCAAATATTCGTGGTGTAAGTAAATATTAATTAGTGATGTACCGACTATTGATTTGGCCGACTAGCCGACTAATCGGCGCTCGAATGGCCGGTTAGTCGGCTTGTCGACCAGATCATTAGTTTCGTATAAGTTTAGTCATTTAGTAATTTATTCAATATTGCATTGTCATGTACATAATTAAGTGTTACAAATTAAAAGGCTAGGCCTGTGCCCAGCAGTGGGACGTATACATATAGGCTGAGATGATGATGATGAGTATTGAAACTTAATTAAATTAAATAATCATTTATTTCAGGCATTTATAACCCATATAAGTATGTTAGTAAGTAATATATACATATAATAAAAATTATACATGCAAAATAACAACGCAATTTTAGTTTAGGCAGGTTTAGATCTAGAACAAAACCAAAACCGGATAAACTTCAAATTTAGCGATTTGTTTATTTAGTTTTTATTATAATTGTCAGCGTCACTGACGCAGACTACAAAAATACGATTATTTATGCCGATTAACCAAAAGATGGCGGTGTGCTATCCGCAACAAGAAGAACCACCTTGAAATGCAGTAAATTCCGAGTAACATGGTGGCTTTTTTACGATAGCAAACCGTTAGCCAGTTTGCGGACGGTACAGCGACATCTAGTGTGCAATAGCAGAAACAGTGTACTATGAAAACTAGCAGAACATGTCGGGTCACGCTTACTTTACGCCCGTAATCTGCTAAGGGGCGTCCATTAATTACGTGAGGTGATTTTGAGGATTTTTTATTTCTCCGCTTTTGTTGTCTGTACATTTACGTACATGTTTGTGATTATTACTAAGGTTTTTACTAAGTACCTTACTGGAATCAGTTATGTAACGCTGCCATACATGACCCAAAAATTTTTTATTAAGCTATGAGCTTCATCACATCTGATATTTGAGTAATTCTAAGCATTTCTAGCCTGGGGTGGGGGGGAGGGTGGGGTACAAAGACGGCCGCCACCCGTCATCTTTAAAAAATATCTATTCTGATCCTGGTGGGTACTTGGGCAAGTTTGGTATCATTTTCGTATAAACCAAAGACGTAGAATTCATTGCTGATATTTGTTTTTTTCAGTTTCATAGTAATTTTACAAGAAAAACGTAAAAAGGTGAAAAATTTGGTTGGAGATTTTTGCTACGCGGAGCCGAAACTACAAAAGATAGAAAGTTGAAATTTGCACACTAGATTACATGTATAAAGTGTACAAGAGATAAGAAGCGATTTTGGGAAATTCAACCCCTAAGGGGGTTAAAAAGGGGATGAAAGTTTGTATGGGGTTCAAGTTTTATTTTAAGCTAGGAATTTGAAACTTCGTAAAACGATATATTATAAACATACAAGAAAACTAATTTCAGCGTTTTTGAAAATTCATCTCCTAAGGTGGTGAAAAAGGGGTTGAAAGTTTGTATGGATATCAAAAAATTTTTCGAACGCGGGACTTGAATCTTTGTATTTGGGGATATTATTAAAAGACAGGAAAAGTAATTTCAGCGTTTTGTAAAATTCATTCCCTAACAGGGTTAAAAAGAGGTTGAAAGTTTGAATCCATTACAAATCCGAGTAGACACACATTTCTTATTGCCTCCCAGGCTTGAAATGCTTAGAATTACTCAAGGAACATATATGATTAAGCTCATAGCTTAATAAAAAATTTTTGGGTCAACTTTATAACTGCCTCCGCTACCTACCTCATCCATCATGCAAGCAGCCACAGCCCCTGTGACGTGACCAATCAGCTGATAGCGACTCGATATGATAGAGGTGAAATATTACCTACTGTTTATGTATCTTCTATTGTACTAACTTATTTAACATTAATAAAATGCATGGACGGTACCAAGGTATGTAGTTATGACTTAAGAGTTGAGAGTGCGTCCAAAGTTAAAACAGCCGTTTTTTTTTTCGAGTTTATGAATCGACGAATCCAGCAACATAACAATACACTCTTTTTGTTTGGGCAGTCGTGTAAAAACTAGTTGGATGTATTCAAAAGGTACTTAAATACGAAATACAGTACGTAGCGGCCCCTTTGTTTAAATATATTTCGTTAAATTTAAATAATAAAGATTATTTAGCAGTGGCGCTAGTATGCACGTTGATGGGCTCTTAAGTAATGCTACTGTATGTTTTGCAGAATGGATTCTGTATCCGGCGATGCCTAAAGAATATCGTTTGCTTATCCTTGCGACTCGTTGGAATATTTTAAACCTATATTTCATACACTTATTTATTTTAATTTCTTTGACACACACTTCCACACACTTACCTACACTTCCAAATCTTAGTACATATACTTGGTCAAGCAGATCTTGTCAGTAGAAAAGGCGGCAAATTTGAAAAATGTAGGCGCGAAGGGATAGCGTCTCATAGAAAATTTGAATTTCGCGCCTTTTTCTACTGACAAGATTTGCTTGACCACCTATACCTACTTTATCTTAATAATTATTATCTTTTTAATAGTCATTTGAGGAAGTGCCGCACTCTTATGGAAGCTGTTTAAACCATCATCTTATTGAGGTTACAGGCCAATGATGATGCTGATGATCTATTGTTTTGTGAAGTTACTTGTTTTTTTGTTAAGTGTTTTTTACGCATCTTCCCTTAATTGATGGAGAGACGTATATTTAGGTAATAAAAAGGAAGGAATAAAAAATACTACCTAAGTACTTGTATACTTGTTAATAACAAGTTGTCATTGATGTTGTAAAAGTGAAAATAGGATCGGCAACGCGCATATAACAACCCTGGAGTTGTCGACCGGTTACGATGAGTACGAAGCTGTACGCTTATTTACTACAGATGTTAAAAAACCTTGACCGATAACATACAAATATTTATGTCAACTTTTGTTGACGTAGTAACAATTTACGTACCGGTAGATAAATGATAAAGTAGGTATAGGTATAGGTATTACTGGGACGAATTATATAATTAACGCTTGCATTGTATTTTGTTTAAGCATGGCAGAATTCAAAGTCACCTTTAACTTAGGACAAAATTGGGAAATACTCTAAACGCCACTTGCAGATCCCACTAAACCGGGGTTAACCAATTAAACCGTTAACCCTGCGTCAAGTTGTACTGGTAAACATGGTAACTCCAGGTGTAACCGGTAAACCCCGGGTGACTAACCCATATAGCCCATATGGCTGGTACATATAGCCCTAAATGTAAGTACCTATCTTCCCTAGTTATAGCATTTAGAATTTCTTACATGAAACTTTTGGTGTTAATTAAAATATAAATGGTTAAAATGGTTTAATAAAGACGTTACCGTTACACGTTCGTTATGTCTAGCAATCGAGATTTTCCTTCTTTTACACAAAACTAACTTTTAGAACGTTATTAGAGTCCGCCTAAGCTAACTTTGCACTGATTTGAATGTAACAATTTAAGGTAGTCTCATTACTTATTAAAACAAGTCATATTTCTTTAGACGACTGATGACATTGCCAAACTTTGTGAAATACCATGTATCTTGGCCCGACTATAGCTGAATTTTAAATGTTAAGCACTAACCTGTATACTTTTTAGCTCAATGTCGAACAAGTTTGATAGTTTTTGTTCTGGAGATACGTGTGGCGTCGGCTGAGATTGATAAACAAGTGTTATCACTATCAGCGGCTGATAGCGGCTGACCCGATGCAGGTGAAGCCGAATTCATGAGGGCAATTACTTTTAAGTAATCTACGATAACAAGTTAGGTATATATATACAATTGAATGTTCGCCGGCCGGTCTCTTCGATATCGGATGTCGGATGGTCATTGAAGAAACACAGCTGCTAGAAAGTGCCCAAATATATGGCATCAAGATTTTTCTTTCATGGTTAACGCTATTTAAAGCGTTTTGCCAGACCCTTTACACGTGCAGCCTGTGGACAAATTATACTAAAAGAGCCCTCAATGCCCTGCGCGTCCAGTACAACAATGGGTTCAGGATGCTGTTGGGACTGCCTCGTTTTTGCAGCGCGTCCGGAATGTTCGCGGAGGCGCACACTGACAGCTTCGGTGCGATAATACGCAATAGAACTGCCTCTCTGCTCTCTGATGCGTCGCGTGCGTGACAGTTCCAACAGCCTCTTGCGCCTAGTGTTAGAGTCACCTGCTTGCGCCTTCTGGAAACACTGGGACGATGTACATATGGGCTCCAGAGGCTTAGTATATAAGTTGTTATAATTTATTAATTTTGTTATAATTTTGTATAGGTTTAAGTACTAACATAATATTAAGGGAATGTATACTAACACTATGGACATGGTCTGAATTAAATAAATTGATTGATTGATTGATTGATTGATTAAGGTTATATTTTGAACAAGAAATAAAAATAAAAAGGCGCTTTTTAAATTGTTGATTCTTTGAGGTCATAATCTGACATTCGATATCGGATGGGGCAATATGAAAACGCTCTTATGATGCCACAATTTGTCATCTCGGACGATCTGTTATTCTAGTATCCTACAACAACAGGGTGATTAGGTAGCAAATTTATTAGAACAAATAAACAGTCGTATACACACTAACTAACTACCAACTGTCGTGTGTGTGTGTGTGTGTGTGTAACTGTCGTGTCGTGTCGTGTCGTAGTAGTTAAATAACTACTGGAATATAAAAACTGGCAGTATAATAATATATAGTTTCTATCTACTGCTCGCCGTGGGTCGTTTATTTTGTTCAAGAGCATTCAACTTACTACTTTGGCTGACTCCGATCGAACTCGTGCCTGGGGTTTTCATTAGTTACCGTAAAATGGGGTGAGTTGGGTGAAATTTGACTGTCAAACCTCGATAAAATTTTATTTTTACATGTGAAAACTGAATGGTGTATATGTCGGCGGCCGATCGTAAGGCAGATCGTAATGTTCCTGTGTAATGTTTTGACGATAGTCACATTAAACCAATATATAGGTAGGATAGGTTCGTTAGGTTGCTTCAGATGCCCGAAGGGCAAATTGCCCAAAAATAGGAGGGCTCCTATTTTTGGGCAGCGTAGCGGGGCTCCGTCGACTCAGGGATCGAGTCAAAGATTTTCACGTTTCACGATATGCCTAGGAATTTTACGATATGCCTGATCTTACGATCGGCCGCCGACATATATAATAAGTGGTTCTGACGTTTGTATTTTATTTTGGGTAGTTCCATTTTATAACTTTAACGATAAAGAGGAAAACCCACCTCACCCCGTAGTGCCTCGTATTTGGGGTGAGAGGGTTTTTCATACAAAGGTGATTTTGGAAGATTGTTGGATCGATTTTTTTTTATTATGCGTATTACTATATTTACTATAGCCCCATTTTAAATTGGAATACATTATTTTTGTAGCAGTAGCCTTAAAATCTCTTCTCACCCCCCTCTCAAACCTTCTCTCCCCATTCATAACCCAACTCTCCCCGCGAAACCTACTCACCCCGTTTTACGGTATTTGTTTTACAAGGCGGCAAAGTTGTTGCTTAACCGCTCATGCTAATATTGACATCCGAGCAAGCAAAAGATTGCAAAATTAAACCACGGGCGTAGCGAGTGGTTCGAATTACGGAATCGTTGCGAGGGTTTCAAAGCACGAGGGTTAAACAAAATTTGCCCCCGTGTGAAACACAAAATTTTTCACCACACCAACCCGAAGCAAATACTAAATGTAAAATATCAAACAAAATCAAATCCAAATGAATGTAATTAAATATGTATCATCCAAAATCATCGTTTAAAAGTCAATTCTATCAGCAAACATAAGAAAACCACTCAAAATTTGCATTTGATTACTTTGCCTCACATGTGAATAAAATGCAACTTTGCTATCAGTTTTTAAAGTGCAAAGTAAGGCTGGTGTGGTGAAAACAAAATTGTGCCGGCGTTTACTATTTTTTCGAAAAACCAACAACTTATGGGTTATTTGACTTATTTTATTTCGGCTCAGAATCACGAGGACTATTGATTTAAATAAAGAAAAAAAACCGGGCAAGTGCGAGTCGGACTCGCGCACGAAGGGTTCCGTACCATAATGCAAAAAAAAACAGAAATAAAGCAAAAAAAAAACGGTCACCCATCCAAGTACTGACCCCTCCCGACGTTGCTTAACTTTGGTCAAAAATCACGTTTGTTGTATGGGAGCCCCATTTAAATCTTTATTTTATTCTGTTTTTAGTATTTGTTGTTATAGCGGCAACAGAAATACAGCATCTGTGAAAATTTCAACTGTCTAGCTATCACGGTTCGTGAGATACAGCCTGGTGACAGACGGACGGACGGACGGACGGACGGACGGACGGACGGACAGCAGAGTCTTAGTAATAGGGTCCCGTTTTACCCTTTGGGTACGGAACCCTAAAAATCACAGTCACAAAACTGGGGCCAAATGTACAACTGTCAGATTTCGCATCCACGTCAAATCAACAGTTGATTTTATTGCATACTGAGTGTTGATTCCATCAACGGTGGATAATATCATTTGGTACAGCCAAAACTCAACTCTAAACTAAGAGTGGTTCGGTTTGGTTTGCTTGTCACCCTAACTGTGGATTGTTAATGTCAAATTTTGACATTGTACGTATTCGAGAACTTATGATTTTTCCCACATCAACGGGAGATCAACACGATACGTCAAACGTCGCTTGTCGAATAGGGGTCCTGACTTTTCTTGGGACACTTATTTTTTTCCTCTTACTCTTAGTAACCGATAGTTCTCGTAATGCTGAGTAGAAATAGTTAGCCCAAAAGTTAATGGTTTTCCGAAACAAGTTTAAGTTTTATACTTTAAAGTGAAAATGCGCGCCTACGATAATTTGACCCCTAGGGTCTTCCCAAGCTATTCGTGAGAGACCTGCAGACCCTGGATGGGCCGGCAGATCTAGCAACTTACGTAGGAGCTTTGTAGAAGTTGCAGGAAAGGCGCGTGGACCGCTCACCACAAATGAAACCTCGGAGCTTCTTCTATTTCTTTTATTAAAAAGAGTCGAAGAAAGATTTTTACATTGTACGGCACAGACGAACACAATTAATTAAATTACGAAACACTAACTACATTTTAATCAGGTTATTTGGACAGAGCGATACATAGATATCTTGACGGAGGCCATGACGGGAAGGAAAGGGGAAGATGTCAAAGACCATAGACTTATATATAGGTTCTGAGCATAGACAAATAGGAGTGAGTTTAAGTAGCTAACATGTATACTTGGTCAAGCAGATCTTGTCAGTAGAAAAAGGCGGCAAATTTGAAAAATGTAGGCGCGATGGGATATCATCCTATAGAAAATTTGAATTTCGCGCATTTTTTTACTGACAAGATTTGCTTGACCAGCTATACTAATATGGATGGTTTAGGGAGATTATATATTTTAACAATTCGCAATCAGAGGAATAAAGGAGGAATAGTCAGGGGATAAAATGGTTTGACTATATTATACCCAGATTATACCTAAGTGTGTTGTGTTGAATTGCCACGAAATTATCAGCAGGCGCATTCTTTCATACCTAGTGCCATACCCTCTAACCGCCCAGAGACATATAAAAAGGTCTCCGGTTCCATTCTAATTTGTACTTTGTGTTGACAAAATAAAATTTCATTTTGCTAGAGGATACAATTGAACATTTAGGTAGGTATTTAGGTAAGTAAAATTAACAAACTTAACTTACCAACTTTTGTTCTGTCGTACCTAATAATTAACAAGTGTTTAGTTTACTTGGTATCAAAATATCAATATCACACGACAATACGTGTTCATCAAAATACCACTACACTAGTCACTATCAGTATCACTATTTCACTAGTTATATAAACTGTAAACAGTATTAAAGATTAACTACAACACGTTTTTTAACTTTAGCGAAGAACGTCTCGACCCAAATTGTCCGTAGAAATAGAATTCGAAAGTTAACGTCAAGCGTTTATATAAGGCGTTTTCGGAGAATTTTGTCTATGTCTATGGTCGTCCAAGATCCCCGGCAACGGTCCGAATCGTAGTAATGTAGTAAAAGGCTTCTACAGACGATGCAACAAATGGTATACGATTTTAGACTCGACACATGCGTGGTGTCATTCAAGGTCATAGTTCTGGTCTTCAGAACTCAAGCATTGCTGGTGAGTGCAAATTCCATTAGAGTTAGACCAAGATTAAGTCTGCAACTATTTTGATAGCACACGCAGTGCAAGTGTTATTTAATACGTCAAAATTTCATAGAAGTTTGACGTTTAGAATAACGCTTGCACTCTGCGTGTGGTATCAAAACCGTTGCAGACTTATCTTGGTCTAACTCTAACACGAATGCTTGGAAAATGCGGACATGTGTCGCTGGTATTTAATTGTTATAGGTACATAATTGCCGTGGACCAATTTAGTGGTTATTTTCTTGGAGGCCTCGTATTTTCTCTAATGTATATTTGGGGCTTTAGAAATCGGTAGTTATGCCTATAGGTAGGTATGTTCTAGTATAGGCAATACATGGAGTTAGATTAGGGAATCATTCTGGCTCTGCCTAGAAAAACCAAAAACATCAGGCACTTTAGGAAGACGACCTTACAATCGTAGTGTCAGGATTAATATAAGTGCACAAAAGAAAGAAATCATGTAGGTACAAAAGGAAAACTTAATGATGAGGCATTTTACACATACTTTAGTTGACAGTAGGTAAAAGTAAAAGTAACCCCGGTTACACACGTTAACTATAAATCGAAGCGATTAATCTGTGCAGTCCGATTTGCGCAGTTTTATCTACCGTGTGTATGACAAATCGTTGTCGATTATCGTAACGATTTGTCATACACACGGTAGATAAAACTGCGCAAATCGGACTGCACAGTTAAATCGCTATGATTTATAGTTAACGTGTGTAGCCGGCATAAGTAAGTAGCAAATCCTTTACTTAATTTTAAAGAAAACTTACCTTGCATAACGCGGGCACAGCGCAAACCAATAAATAGAAATATGATTTCAGCATCTCACTATTGTGAAGCAAAACGTTAAAATTAATGTGTTAACTACCTAAACACGTGTCTCCGATGTCAACGGGGAATTAAATACAATATTACTGCGTAGTTCATTGAGGTGTGTAGGGTTGCCAACCGTACTATATTATATATTATTGTACTATATTTTGGCTCTCTGTACTATATACTTTTGAAAAAATATATAGTACGCTAAAATACTATATTTCCGATTAAACGTATATTACACTCATGTTTAGTATTTTATCTAAAAGTACTATCATCGTCATCATCATCTCAGCCATAAGACGTCCACTGCTGAACATAGGCCTCCCCCTTGGACCTCCATTCGCACCGGTTGGAAGCGACCCGCATCCAGCGATCCAGCGTCTTCCGGCGGCCTTAACAAGGTCGTCCGTCCATCTTGTGGGTGGGAAAAGTACTATATTTTTTTGAAATGTACTATATTTTTGATGCCTTATTCTGGAAAATACTATATTCCACCAAAAAAAAGTTGGCAACCCTAGGTGTGATTGCTAATGACTTAGCTAGAGCAAGTCTCTCACAAATCACAATCACATCAGTTACATGAGAGTCGGGCAAACCATGGCGTGGTTATTAATAAAAACATGATTAATTTGCATTTCGTAGTTCGAACGTCATGAGTTTCACAAATGTTGTATAAAAAAATAGACCTTATTAGCGCCATAGAGCTTACGCCATTATTAACGATGCTCTGATATAAATA
Source organism: Cydia fagiglandana (assembly GCF_963556715.1). NCBI lineage: Eukaryota > Metazoa > Arthropoda > Insecta > Lepidoptera > Tortricidae > Cydia > Cydia fagiglandana. The sequence continues at coordinate 15,564,227 of NC_085951.1, read as the reverse complement.
CAGTAGGTATACGAGTACATGTCGGCGGCCGATCGTAAGATCAGGCAGATCGTAATAATCTGTGTAACGTTTTGACGATAGTCACATTAAATCAATATATAGGTAGGATAGGTTCGTTAGGTTGCTTCAGATGCCCGAAGGGCAAACTGCCCAGAAATAGAACTACGCGGGGCTCCGTCAACTCAGGGAACGAGTCAAAGATTTTCACCTTTCACGATATGCCTAGGAATTTCACGATATGCCTAGGAATTTCATGATATGCCCGATTTTACGATCGGCCGCCGACATATATAAGTTACTCTATGATACAATGCTGTGGCGACGTAAGCGCCATCGACAATACGGACCCTTTTCATAGATAATGCCCCATATAGATGTTACGGGATTAGATATCAACATCAGGTCATCAGCTACCCTACCCTTTTGTAGTATGAGAAGATAGAAGTAAATAGGTTCTTGATTATTGACACTTTTTAAAGAAATAAGTGTTCCGTGAACAAAGTTTTCTACAAACACACTATACTAAAAATACGTGTATAGGTACTTAATAGGTTTTCAAAGAGTGTAAACATTTAAGTATCCCATATAAACTTCCTTCATATCTATCTATTCTCTTAAAATATTCTGAAAACTGGAAAAGCAAAAATAAATATATAATTGCATGATATTCAAATATCAAGGAACAAATAAATCATAACTACAGATAAACAGATTGAATACAGATTTAATGGCCACGTGTGATCGAGATTAAGCGAGAAGAGTCGACGGAAAATTATCCTTAACACAATGAAATAAGAGCGCGGCGGTCGCCGGCGGGGACTCCCCGGGCATAGACTAAACTAGACGAGACTAAGGAAATACTTTTTTTTCTTGTTACGTTGCTATATTTCGTAATAATGGTAGAGTCTGGCTACTGAAATTTTACTCAAATGTTTGGCGGGAAATTCAAAAAATCTTGGGCTGGTCACACTTTGTATAGTAGGAAGTATAGTTTTGATACTAGACAATATTTTTGATTTTCTGAGCACAAGTAAGGTACCTAAGGAAATAAGTTTAAAAGTGGTAACAGACTATCGCACCGGACCGCGACCTTGGAGCGGTTCTAGGAATTGCTTTACTGCCGTGGGCTTCCACACTATCGCACCGGACCGTCAAAACGGTGCGATCCTAGCTTACAGACTGCCGCACACGTGCGCCAGTGTTGCCAAGTGTCCCATATTTCCGTGTTTTTCATCAAATTTTTGCAATGGAATCCTTTATCATTTTAAATTAAATCTTAAGGGCTTCAATGCGGCTTTGCTTTTTAGAGGTAGGTAGAGAGCCTAAAACAACACAATCCATAGTTTTGCATGAAAATCTTTGCAAATCAGTTTCTTTGAAGCATTGTACCTGCATATTTTTATTTCATCAACTGGCTACATTGCCGTCCAGTTGCTATGACACCACGAATGTATGTTTTCAAATAAGAATGCCTCCAGTGTTATCTAAACAAACTAAAATCGCCTTGATAGTGGCTACAATTGCCACTACCACTCAACCTATATTTAAAAAGAAAAAGAGAAAGGAATGGGCCAAATTTTACCTAAGAGACAGAAAGGCATATAGTCACGTACGGCTCATTAGAGAGCTGGATGACGAAGATTTTAAAATATATCTCCGCCTGTCACCAGATTTATTTCAGGAGCTGTTAAGTTTAGTCAAACCACATATTACAAAAAAAGATACACATTTGAGGGCAGCGGTGACAGCCGAAGAGAGGCTGTTGGCGACGTTAAAATATCTAACGTCTGGCAGAGACCTAAGAGAACTGAAATTCTGCACGAGCATATCGTCCCAACTGCTCTCAGAAATAATACCAGAGACCTGCCAAGCTATCTTTGAAGCTCTCAAAGACTATATAAAGGTGAAACAATTGTATCTTTTGTCATACCTATGTAGCTAACTTTGTGTATAACAAATGAAACAATTCATTTCCCTGGTCATCACCCAAGTAAATGGCGGTACCAGGATTTGAACCCGGTACCATCAGCTTAATATGCAGGGTCACTAACCACTAGGCTAGACAGGTCGCTATATATTTAGGTAATGTGTACATATTTTTGGCACTTAGTATCAATAGAAACAGCATGAAGTTAGTAAACCTTAGGAATACATAGATTTATTACCAAGGTTCACCAACTTCATGCTGTGTTACTTTGGAACATATTTGACATAAGGTAAACATACTGGTGCTCGATGCGGTCCCAGTACATGTCATCTTGAAACTCAAGTCATTGTCAATAGCGATGACAGCAAGGTGTCATCTATCGGGCAATAGCATGTCGAGTACTAGTATGTTTACCTTACTTTTACTTTAGAAAACCTTTTAGTATCTGGAATAAAAAAATAAAACAGCAACTTTTGTGTCAACAACAAACATGTGTAGGTACCTAATGTGAGAAATAAAACAATATGCTATTAATAATCTAATTATTATTATTTATGAATCACAGCTTTTATGGCACCTAATTAGAATGATCATACTAAATACCTAATAATAATTAACAATAAGTAATTTTATTATCAGTCACCTCTCTGTCACACCAATTTTGGCAGTATTAAAGGGAAGAAATATATGTTACTTATACTTATTTATAACAATAATATTAGTGTCAGTAAAATACAGACTCCCCATGACTCACTAAACTGGCTAACATTTGTAGGATCACTAGACCCTTTCCAAATAATAGTTACAAAATGTGAAAACTGTGCAGTCAACCAATTTGATTTCGGGGCCACTTCATAACTTGCCACATTATGAAGGGGTACCGAAATCAAATAGGTTGACTGGACTTGAAAATTAAAAGTGTAAATAGTACAGTAAGCTGCAGAGAAAAGGTAGCCTCTGCAGCTTACTGTCCCATATAGTTACCTAACATAATATATTATCTCAAGGGGCTATTTTATAAAAATCTGATCTTTAATTGTCTTTTTTTGATTCGCCTCTGAGTAGACTCTGACTACACTAACTATGCACAAACGTTGCAATAAGAATGCATACACATCCCTATAAGCTATCCATACTTGATAAGTAACTTGGAATGAAAATTTAGGATGGTCAGAATATACTCATACATTTACATATATTACATACCTATGTGTCAAGAGACAATATTTTTAGTCAGATATTTATTAAAGGCTTTGATTGAATCTCTCTCTGAATATATATTTTATAATATCTCCTTGAGATATCTCCTTATTCTAAAATCAGATACATTTTTAATTATTTATTAGTCTTTTAATTCTCCTCTGATTATTTTTCTTAACATATCTTATGAGGCTATTTTTTTAATATCACAAATTTGTTTAAGTCTTTTAACTCTCCTCTGAATATATTATTTTTTTGGAGAATAATACTCCTACGAGGTAATGATGATAGAGGCTGCGTTGATGGTTGTTGCGGCACTTGGGAAGGACAAGCTGGGACGAAGGGGGTTTGGTTAGGAGGGGATAACAGAGACGGCGAAGGCGCTGTCAAAAGTTGGGATGTAGATTCTGGTGATCGTGATGGATGTTGGGATTGCTGGGGTGATGACGGAGGAAAATATTTTTGCGATGATGAAGATGTTGTTGATGGTTGTTGCGGCACTTGGGAAGGACAGGCAGGTAGGAAGGGAGTTTGGTTAGGAGGGGATAACAGATACGGAGAAGGCACTGTGTGTGTCAAAAGCTGGGATGTAGATTCTGGTGATCGTGATGGATACTGGGATTGCTGGAGTGATGATGGAGAAAAATATTGGGGTGATGAGACAGAGACAGGAAAATATTTTTGTGATGATGAAGATGTTGTTAATGGTTGTTGCGGCACTTGGGAAGGATGGGCATGTAGGAAGGGAGTTTGGTTAGGAGGGGATAACAGAGACGGAGAAGGCACTGTGTGTGTCAAAAGCTGGGATATAGATTCTGGTGATCGTGATGGATGCTGGGATTGCTGGAGTGATGATGGAGAAAAATATTGGGGTGGTTGCTGAGGCACTTGGGATGGCCGGGCTGAGAGGAAGGGTGTTTGGTTAGTAGGGCATAACATAGACGGAGAAGGCACTGTCAAAAGCTGGGATGTAGATTCTGGTGATTGTGATAGATGCTGGGATTGCTGGGGTGATGATGGAGGAAAATATTGGGGTGAAGATGTTGTTAATGGTTGCCACGGCATATGGGGAGGACGGGCTGGGAGGAATGGGGTTTGGTTAGGAGGGAATAACAGAGCCGGAGAAGGTGCTGTCAAACGCTGGGGTATAGATTCTGGTGATGGATGCTCGGATTGCTGGGGTGATGAAGGAGGAAAATACTGCGGTGACGGTGAAGAGTGCTGGGGTGAGGGTGATGGTGTGTGGTTTTTATTTATGTATAGAGTAGTATTTATACTGAGTTCGCCTAATTTAGCATAAAACAATACCTCACTAATCAACCTCTCTGCAACACATTTTTGTATTTTTGTCAGCTCTTTCAGTTGCATAATAATAGACCTCCCAAAAGCGTCCTCTGAACTCTCGTCCGGGCTTCTTAATAGTTCTTTCGCCGAGTCTAATAAGTCCTCTTGTTTCTTAAAGATAGCACTTTGTTTTTTTTCTAATGTTTTCCTCTCTTTTTTTGTTACAGGTTCCTGAAACAGAAGAAGCTTGGCTGAAGATTGCAAAAGAATTCGAAACAAAGTGGCAGTTCCATCATTGTTTGGGAAGCATTGATGGGAAACATATTTTGATTGAAAAGCCACCAAACTCTGGTTCCTTATACTATAATTATAAAGGAACATTCAGCATAGTTTTGCTGGGCATTGTCAATGCCAATTACGAATTTCTTTATATAAATGTGGGCACGAATGGCAGTATTTCTGACGGGGGAGTATTTAAACATACATCCTTCTATAAAAAGTTGTCATCAAATCAACTGGATATACCTGCACCAGCCGTTTTGCCAGGGTCAGACATAGTTGCCCCATATTGTTTTGTTGCCGACAGTGCATTTGCTATAAACGAAAACTTATTAAAGCCTTATCCACAGAGAAATTTGACCCAAGAAAAACGAATTTTTAATTACAGGCTGTCAAGAGCCCGAAGGGTCGTTGAAAACGCATTTGGCATACTTTCAGAACGATTCAGAATTTTTAAAAAACCAATTACAATTAATGTAGAAAATGTTCCAAAAGTGGTAATGGCGACTTGTGCTTTGCACAATTATTTGAGGAAAACCTCCTCAAATTATGTAACCACAAATTGTGTTGATGGGGAAGACACAAAGAACATTTCTTTCAGACCAGGTGATTGGCGTAGAAATGATATCTCGGTTGGTATTGTCAACACAGATGGACGAACTGACAGACAACGTACTGCAGAAGGAAATGCTGTTCGGCAGAAATTTACAGAATATTTTAACAACCAAGGTCGTGTTGATTTTCAAGAGCGAATGATAAATTTAGTGCATTAATCACACTCTCAGAAAGTCTCATTTTTTGTTCTACTAAGGGTAAAATTATAATAAATGTTAGTTATTATTAATAGTTTTTAATTCATTTGATCCCATGAAAACGATTACAAACTGATTTATCCATTATTTAAAAAATCATGTTAAGCTCGCCATGCAAGCACTCTAGAAATGTTTACCTCAACATCCTTTGTTGGAAAGTTGTCAACTGGAACTGTGGTTGGAACCGTTTTTTCCTGCAGAAAATTTAAATATGGGTAGTACCAGAGATTCGGTTGGTATATTTCCGTTGAGCCAGCTCCTGTAGTCTTGCTGGACTCCACCTGAAGTTAGCAAAATTTTTGTATGTGATGATTTATTGTTTTTATTTGGTACATTATTAAATACAATTTAAAAAAAACTTGATTTATTTACCAACCTTTTTTCGCTCCCGCCGGTAACATGATCTTAAGTATTCAATTTTTTTCCTGATATCGGTGACCGTTGTATTGGGAAAGTATTTTTGGTAGCACTCTAAAAGGACTTCGAATGATTGCGAGCGAGCGTCCTTATCAAAATATTTGGCGTGGTTTAAGTCCCATAACCATGGGAAATCTTTATACAATTCCAAGATTTCAATGATGGATTGTCTTTCCGCGTCACCTATGATCTCGGGCTCCATGTTGATCACATGATATATATATATATTATATTAGAGAAATGGCAGCCTTTAGGGCCTTTGCCAGAGTCAGTGTGAATGGTGAAAGGTAGAGAATATCAACAAAATTAATTATAAACCTAGCAAGAAAAATCGCTGTACTCCCGTCATAGTAGTATTTTAACATTCCACTGAAAATGAAAGCCGAGGGTCTACCGCGAACCACTTTCGACGTGTTGTCTCCCTGTCACACTTACGTACGAATTTATAAGTGCGACAGAGAGGTTAGACGTCGAATGTAGTTCGCGGTAGCCCCGCTGTCAAACGGTGCGACGCAGCTTACACACTATGGAAATTGGTGCGGAGCGCACCAGTATTATTATTACCTGTCAGTTGGTGCGACGTGCATGCCCACCGCACCGCTATTAATAATAATTATGTGCGATGGAAGCTTACAGACTATCGATAAATGCTCCGCACCGCACCAAGGTCGCGGTCCGGTGCGATAGTCTGTTACCACTTTAATAAGCGTTTACGTGCGCTCAAGGTCAGCTCACATAATTTCTACCACTATTTAAAGTACAGTCAACGAAAAACACATATGTTTACGTTCAAATATTTAGATTTTATAGATATTTTTCAGAACGTTTAGTTTATCCGTTTCCTTATACACTTGTCCTGTTTATGAGATTCAGGCATTAATAAATTCACGTACTTAATCAAAGTAATAGGCAAATGTTAGAACTAGTACTTAAAGTATCGAAATATTTATAGAGCACCAACCTCCTAATTTGTTTACATTTGGTTAGGAGTTGTAAACATTGCAGTTTTTCATTATACAACGCTACACGTCGACTTCGCACATTGTCGTAATTATTTACGAGCTTAAATAATAGTTTGCGAACCTCACTCAGTATAGAAATTATTAAGATTATTTAAAATAAACCCCTTATAAACCGCAAAAAATTTGAATGAATGACATAATTTGACATCTGACTTTTAGTTTTTTTTTTATAATCATAGACAATTGGTGATACAACCCCGAAATATCTGTCAACAATTTTTGGCTAGCCAGACTCAAAACGCCCATAGATATAATATACTTAAAGACGACGTCTAACCGAGCTGTCACTGTTACCACTTTTGTTTAGTGTACGATTAACAATGTTTTTCTTATTTTTTCGCAACTGTATTAAAAAACGTCGTTCGATACACGTGCGGAAATGTCATTCTTCACTCGTCCCGAATATCTCGGTACTCGTGAAGTAATGACATACCTTCCGCACTAGCATCGAAATGTACTATTATTAGGTATTTTTTTCATTATATTTTTGCTTTACGCTTTTACTGACGTTAAATTGTCGAATCGAATTTACTGTGTTCATGAAATTATGAAATGAATGGTGTAAAATCTGAATAGTGACGTAACGTAAGACAGTCTTTTACGAGTAGGTATGTCCACCGATTGTGCAATAGTTTATAGACAATGGAATATATAGGTTGTATATAAAACACAAAACGCACAAAATACCTACTTAGTTTCGGTTTCTAAGAAAACGTTAAATCTAACTCTAGCCACTACATTGTCTTCAATAATTATAAAGGTTATGTCTAGGGAATTAGTGATCGTATTTCATAGCAAAGTTTTTAGGGAAAAGATATAAATTTTAATTTCAAAGGAGGTACTTAATTAATGTAATTAGAAATATTAACTGAATGGGCGATAGTAGGTATTTAATTTAACTAGAGTGCAATTTAAATGGCTTTATAACACAGTTCAAAAAATATAGGTATCACATAGGTAGAGTCTGTCTGTGTGCGGAAAGAGAAGAGTCGTGAAATGTATATGCTCTCTTTTTTTTTTCTCTTTCCGCACAAACTCTATCCAGAAAAAGTTTTATGAAAAATAAAATCTCATTTATTTCCTGAAAATTATTATGAATTATGACAATGATACTCGTCTGTCATTGATACGGCTATTTTGCATTAATTAATATATTATAAACAATTTATTAAAAAAAAAACTCTTTTGTCATGGACATAATAATTAATTCGTATATGTTTAGATTTGATCATATTAGTGTAGGTAGAGAGAACATAAATTTATATATCTATTATATAAAATTAAATACATTGCTGTATCTCTTTGAAATAAATATGTCAGCACTTTGCTCTTAGCACATACAAGAAAAGGTAAACTTAATGGCAAAATAAATAACCTATTCTCAAAATTACATCAACAAAATAATTAAAAAATAAAAATCAGTTTTCTCTTGTCACATGATTATCATCAAAACGTGGATTTCATATATTATTATGACTAAATGAATTTTTGAATATTATATGTTCATAATAATCTTTTTTCGGAACACACTCTTGTAAATAAGTAACAATAAATAAAATAAAACCCTGTCTCTTGTGTCACCTCCTGTACTCTTTATAGACAAGTATAACGGTATAACGTCTCATCATCATCATCATCATCATCATGCTCATGCATCATGATGGTGTCGTCATGCTGGTGGTACATGTGCGTGGCCTTAAGGCGGGGTCGGTAACATGGTAGAGCTCGTCACCTCCTATACTTCTTATACACAAGTATAACGTCTCTATCAGTAATCAGTAGGCAGGGCTCTAGCCCTCTCCATGCGCGCCATGCTGGTGGCACATGTGCGTGGCCTTAAGGCGGGGTAGGTAACTCGGTAGAGCTCGTCACCTCCTGTACTCCTTATACACAAGTATAACGTCTCTATCAGTAGGCGGGGCTCTAGCCCTCTCCATGCGCCCCAGGCTGGTGTCACATGTGCGTTGCCTTAAGGCGAGGTCGGTATCTGGTAGAGCTCGTCACCTCCTATACTCCTTATACACAAGTATAACGTCTCTATCAGTAGGCGGGGCTCTAGCCCTCTCCATGCGCGCCATGCTGGTGGCACATGTGCGTGGCCTTAAGGCGGGGTCGCGGTACAGCAGTTTGTTGCGACGGACGCCCACTAGTAGGACGAAGTGGCCGGTGAAAGAGCCGCCGAAACAGCGCCTGTTTACAAAATTAACAAACGTAAATATGCCACGTCGGTAGTAAACAAGTATACAGCCCGCCTGATGGTACGAGGTCACCATTTTTGCCATCGTTAAAGACCTTTAGTCTCTAGAAAAATGTCAGATAAAATACTGACTGCCAGTTAAAAAAAAATACTTAGATCGATAAGTTACTCAACGAAAGGTTTGGTAGTGAAATGGCTAAGGGACGCAGATGACGCACTATGGCATCATGTCTCACCGGAAGTCCGCCTTGAGCTTGTTGTGTTTACAGATGTCGCACGACAGCAGTCCTGCGTCGATGAGTAATAAGGCTGGGCCATGACGCAGATGACGCACTATGGCGTCCATTGGCAGGTGGCCTTCTACCAACTCTATGCCTACGGCGTTTGCGGAGTCGAAGCGTTGAGAGATGCGGAGGCGGTCCTACAAAACAGTTAATCATACTATAGACAAAACGATTTTTTTTATACCAACATTACCAACAAGTATATGGCCCGCCTCAGGGCCTGGCTTTTTATTTTTTTTGTTTTTATTATTTATTTATTACGTGGGCATTTTCGTTTAAAATGTACCATTTACCTTTTTTCGAAAATCCATCAAGTTTTGGGTTATTTCTACTCAGAATCAAGAGGACCATCGATTTTAAAACATAGTTTCACATACATTTTGTATGGACTGTTACAAAACTGACATCCGAAATTTGTATGAAAAACTGGGGACACTTTTTTTTTTGCCTCATTCAATAGTACTCGTGATTCTGAGTCTAAATAACCCAAAAGTTGATGGTTTTTCGAAAAAAAAGTAAATAGTACCATTTTTTCCGAAAACTTCTATGTATGTTTTAATCAGTAGAGTGTACCTTATCAATGATATTCCGGTAGTAATTGTGTTTCCTGTGGGCCTCATTCACCCCCATCATAGTGGTATGCATGCAGTGAGGGATCTCAAACCTTAAAATCAGAATTTCTCCGTTTTAATAATTAAAAATAAAACTGAAATATTTGGAGACCTTTGTAGTTTTAGCTAGGTTGGCTAAGTAATAGTCAAATTGTTGTAAGGGTCTTGCTAGCCAATGGAAAGTAAGCAAAATAAACACATTTCATTTTAATTTCTCCCAAGTATCCACTTACTTCTTCAACAGATAACAGAGATCAATGGTCCATGTGATTTGTCCGAAGCCCTCCTCCTTGCAGATCTGCTCAAAGTTGTCTAGCAGCTCCTGGCGCTGTGCTGGGTCCAGCAGCATTGTGACGCAGGCCACGCCACAGTCCCACGAATACCGCTGAGTGAAGTGCTCCAACTGATGCTCACCATACACTGTGTATTAGAATAATACTCACTTTAAGTCCTTGGCCCTCGACAGTGAGAATATAAAAAAAAATACAGACTAAAATCTTTAAGGTTTTAACTTAGAACCTAGAAGAGGGACATTTGTATTGGTATAAATAGAAAATTAAACTAACAACTTTAAGTTTATGATAAAAATTAACTTATTATTATATCATGTTATTACTGAATACTTAGGTCTGAATTGAATACCTAGTTGCAAAAGAAAAGTTTATAAACAAGTTTGTTTACATACCATTTTCTGCTGCAGAACCCATTTTAATCAAACTTGGTGCTAAAGTAACATCAAGGAGCTAGTAGCAATACTTGTTTATTAACTTGAAATATGTTTAGAATATGGAAAATATGCTATAAGAAGTATATTTTTATTAGTCATACATTTCGCCGAAAAGATTGATTTGACTTTTGTTTCTATGACAGCAATATTCCGATTTGCATTGGGTTAGGTTTTGCGTCCGTTTTATAGCAATCGATTACATGACAACAACCATTTTACTAATAATCTTTTCTAATGTACTAAACCAAGTTTGACCACTATGTATTATTATAATTTGTTGCCTTTATTAAAGCTTATAATGTATATGCTATTCCTTCAGTTATCATCCCGGACTATGTGTATTGCGTACAAAGAAAAGGTTTACCCTATGGGTTTACCTAATGTCAAAATTGCGTTTTGATACTACACGATATATGCGTAAAGGTGTATTCCATCTATCCAATATTGGTCCAACATCATTGCTTCTTACTCTCTCATTAAAGCAAAATGTGAGACGTAATACACATTGGACAAAGAAATTGGATAGAGGTGGAGTACCACCCTAACGCAATGCAGTATTTAAACGGACTGTCAATGTGACATTGACATTCGCTATATAACAGCTGACTCGTGCGCAGTGCATATTTTATTCGAATAGGGTTTATTTAGGAAATAATAAATAAGCTGAAACTATGGCGTTAAGAAACTCGGTTTTAAAGTTAGCTAAACTAGGACGATCAAGCAGTCACATACGACTACGATTGCTAAGTACTCAAACGTCTGAAAAAGTCAACGAAAGCGAAAAATCGAAACAGACTCATTTCGGCTTCGAAACAGTCGATGAGAAAGAGAAGTGGAAAAAAGGTTAGTGTAAGATTAAACTACTTGACTTTGTAAATCTTACTACCTACACTTTCTAAGTGTCGTAACTATAGGCACTATAGCTGTATCTTTGCGTACAATATAGTTTGATATAAAATAAAATATATTAATAACAAGCATTGCAAAATTACTTTTGCATTACTTGAAGCAACAAACCACGCAAGTAATTATCCACCATAATTAAATAACTAACCTACAAAACTTAAAAACTAAATCTAAAAATAAATAAAACTAATCTAAAAATAAATAATTACAAGCTATCCTGCGGAATGGTGCCGTAGATGCTGGCAGCATTTCCCCGCTGTATCGCAATACTTACTTTGTAAATCTTACTACCTACACTTTCTAAGTGTTGTAACTATAGGCACTATAACTGTATCTTTACTTACTTTTGAATTACATTGAAGATATAAAAGATATTCATAAACCTCCAACTAATAAAGTGAAGAAAAACTGTAGATTTGCAATATCTACATCATCTTTGTTTTTCAGTACACAATGTATTTGAGACGGTGGCAGAGAAGTATGATGTAATGAATGATGCCATGTCGCTGGGCATCCACCGCCTGTGGAAGGATATCTTCATGCAGCGGCTGGCGCCCACACACGGGACCAAGCTGCTAGATGTTGCTGGTGGGACAGGTATGAGGCAATTATTTATTTAAATTTATGCTTACTTTAATTGAAAGTACAATGGATGAGTTTTAAATGCAACCTTTGAAAAAACTATAATAAATATAAACTCCAAATAATATTTTGGAAGACAGCCAATACCATACCACAATAAAAACGCAATGAATTATGCAACTAAGATAGTCTTATTAATATTCAGAGAAAAAGAAACATTATAAAAAAACCGGGCAAGTGCGAGTCAGACTCGCGCACGAAGGGTTCCGTACCATAATGCAAAAAAAAAAACAAAAAAAGCAAAAAAAAAAACGGTCACCCATCCAAGTACTGACCACTCCCGACGTTGCTTAACTTTGGTCAAAAATCACGTTTGTTGTATGGGAGCCCCATTTAAATCTTTATTTTATTCTGTTTTTAGTATTTGTTGTTATAGCGGGAACAGAAATACATCATCTGTGAAAATTTCAACTGTCTAGCTATCACGGTTCATGAGATACAGCCTGGTGACAGACGGACGGACAGCGAAGTCTTAGTAATAGGGTCCCGTTTTACCCTTTGGGTACGGAACCCTAAAAACTCACTACTCTTTTTGTATTGGCATCTGATCAGCAATATTTACACTAAGCCTATGAAGTAATTGTCTTTATTTGATTGGCATCTTAAAACTAAGAATAACTAAAGGATATATTATACAAGATTGTTTATAATTCTTAAACAATGCAAAATAATTTTAATAGAAAATTTCAATTACCTATGTACTAAAACTGTGTTTCAGCTTCATATGTTTGTTTATTCTATTTTAGTGACTAATTACCCATGTTCTTGGATTACAGGGGACATTACATTCCGGTATATAAACTATCTGAAGAACCTGGGTCCTGCACCAGAGGGCAGACGGAGTGCCGTCACTGTCTGCGATATCAACCAAGCAATGCTCGATGTGGGCAAACTCAGGGCACAAAAGTATGAATATTATTATGACTCAAGAGCCATTTGTTAAAACTACTTTTATAGGGTTCTATACCCAAAGGGTAAAAATGGGACCCTATTACTAAGACTGCTGTCTGTCTGTCACCCGCCTACTGTATCTCATGAACCGTGATAGCTAGGCAGTTGAAATTTTCACAGATGATGTATTTCTGTTGTCCCTATAACGACAAATACTAAAAATAGAATATAATAAATATTTAAATGGAGCTCCCACACAATAAGCGTGATTTTTTTACCGTTTGTTGCTTAATAGTACGGAACCCTTCGTGCGCGAGTCTGACTCGCACTTGGCCGGCTTTTGATACAAGCTGCCACAGCAAATTCCAATGAAGTTGTGTTTTTTGGTCTCATTAATAATTCTTCCCATTACTGTTTCAGACAGGGTTACACTGCGGAGTCATGCGGAGTGGACATTGACTGGGTGTGCGGAGATGCAGAAAAGTTACCACACGCTGACGACAGCTACACCGCTTACACCATCGCCTTCGGCATCCGCAACTGCACACATATTGATAAGGTACAGTACAGAAGTACTGTCGTGTGATGTGGCGCAAAAGTTCTTCCTCCCTCCTGGCACAGAATAAAGAATAGTACTAGGTACAGAAGACTCGCTCCCTAACAAAACGCGTCTGTTACGATCAGGACAGGTATGGCTGCTAGGTGGCGACAGCGCCACGCGCGGCTTATGGCTAGCCACCAAAATTAGTGTGGAACGGATGTACTTTTTGCTACCTGTAGCAGATGTAGTGCATAATTATTTTTCACCGTATTTGTGAGGTCCGTGAGTCGCAAAGTCGCGGAGTGAGCCATGCGCGCTCCTGGGCTGATCCCAAGTGAATGGCATAAAAGCTAGGACTAAGAAGAAGTACAGTCTGTAGAGTAACAACAAAATATCCTAAATGTTGATGTACAGACCCGTTTCATCAATGAATGTCTGTGTCTAATGAAAGTTTTAAGATTTATCTGGTTTTAGACGAATTTAATAACCAAAATTGTCTCGTTCCAGGTGCTAGAAGAGGCGTATCGCGTGCTGGCGCCCGGCGGCCGCTTCATGTGTCTCGAGTTCAGCCATCTGCCCAACGAGACTTTACAGTGGTACAGATGTAGTGCATAATTGTTTTCCATCGTATTTTCTCGGAAACGTTCGTATTTGTCGTAATATGCTACTTCAGTCAACCTCAGTACTTTTTGTACCGAGATTGACTGAAGTAGCAAGGCACGTTCGTACGTTTCCGTGAAAATACGATGGAAAATAATTATGCACTACATCTGTAAGTATCGACGTACGTACTACAGTCAGCAAAACTATTAGTATAACCATGCCTTTATTCTCTGTAGATCCAGTGAGAAATTTGACTGTACAATAGGTAGTATACAGGGTGTCCCAGAATTCGACGTCAAGCCGTAAACGGATGATAGACCAAGTCATAACAGTTATCATAAAAATACAAAAAAAAACCAACTCATGTTTTTTAAAAATTATGGTCACTTTAAAAATTCACTAAAAAATCCACACCCTTCACCCACACCGGTCATTTTTATTCAGCACTAATAATTGACCAACTATTATTTCAGGGCGTATGATCAATACTCGTTCCAAGTGATCCCAGTGCTGGGGCAGCTGATTGCGGGCCAGTGGAAGCCCTACCAGTATCTAGTCGAGAGCATCCGCCAGTTCCCTAATCAGGTCAGCCCTCTTTTAACACTACGACCTAAGGCAGAGCGCTTTCACATTGTCCGATCTTATATCGGATGACCTTTAGGTACAGTCAGGCGTGGCTCACTCCACGATTTCGTCGCTTTGCAACAGGTAGCAAAAAGTAAATCCGTTCCACACCAATATTGGTGGCTAGCCATAATCCGCGCGTGGCGCTGTCGCCACCTAGCGGCCATACCTGTCCTGATCGCAACAGACACGTTTTGTTAGAGAGTGAGTCTTCAGTACCTAGTCTATTATTTATTCTGTGGTACAGTAAACAATAATGAATAAAAAAAAAGCATTGTAGATATGGAAGAGTTATGTTATTACTAAAACATTGTTTGTTTCTCGTATATGTGATTTATAATCTTAGAGAAATACATATATATGAACTGAACTGAAGAGCAGTGCCTCTTTATTATTTTGTAAAATAACTTACAGGCAGACCATCCATCGTAAGATTTGTAAGCGCTAGGTTTTACAAAATAAAATAATTTTTATTATGATAATATCGATCGTTAGTCGTATTTTCGTTTTTAGGCTCAGTTAGGGTCCTATCACACAGACGATTTGCAAGCGCGCCACGTATTTTCAAAGAATCCCAGTATCTTTCTACGCAGCGGAATCGTTGCGCGCTTTTCAACTCGCTCGCAAATAGCCATTGTGATAGGGCCCTTAGTTACCTCATGAATCTATATTTAATTATTTATCATTTCAGGATAAGTTCAAGTCCATGATCGAAGATGCAGGCTTCAGGCAGGTCACCTACGAGAACCTCACCTTCGGCGTCACCGCTATACATTCGGGATTCAAGATCTAACAAGGGAACTTATTTGACCCTTGAACGGCATGAAAGAAGATCAAGATACGGTTTAATTTGAGACACCCAAACCACTTCCTTACATGACCATACTGTCTATATCTAGTCTATTGTATTGATATAGGTAATATTCAAATTATTTATTATTTCATCAGGACCTTAGGTGTAAGTGTAAATAAGTGCATTTTTGATATGTCCATATATCATGGACATTATGAAGCTGCGGCGGTAGATATTTAGAACGGAAGAGGACTGACGTTTCCGTTGTATGGTATTCACGTTACAATTTTTGTCAATAAAGTAAGCTACCTACCTACTTTTATTTTCATATTGGTTCTCTTCTCTTCCCTCCTGTTTTATCTATCTTATTCTAGATACTTTGGAGTTACAAACAATGAAGGCAGGTCTGACTAAACCAAAATTGTATGCAAGTGTAGGTAGAAGTGGAGTTATAGTTTTGGGAAGTAGCAATTAAAATCATTATAGGTCATTATCTCGCTATCACCATTTGAATTGCTGCCTAGTTTAATGTTACTATAAGTATTTCCTGTACCTTACCTTTTGGACGCCAATGACTGATATATCCGCACCGTAGGTCCAACGCCAAAGACCTATTAATCCGTCGCAGACAATAGAGCAACACAGACCTACGTGCATTATACATAAAGTTAAATTATTACAGTTCGACACTTCGGTGACGTGGCGTCCGAGTGATAGTTTTTGTCACTTTTTGTGTTTGACACGGCGTCGAAAAGGTAATAAGGTTTGTTACAAATAAAACAACCAATTTTTAAAAGGAATTTATTGAGTCCATCAAACTGTGTCGGCATGGAATGCAGAACCTAAATTACAAGTACATATACATTTGTGATATTACAGGCCTCGCCTAGCGCTCGGCCGTCTAACATACCTCCCGCTTGCTCAGAGTAAAGACCAGTCACACACTCGGCGTAGCATGCTAGTTAGCTACTAGGGCGGGAAGCGATCGCTCCGGAGCCTATAGGGCTAGCAAGAGTGCGCCGCGGCAGTATCGCGAAAGAGATACACTACCCGTCCATTATTAAAAGACTAGGTGACTTAAACGGTACTCTGAAGTGATGTCACGCTTGACTCGCTTGAGTAGACACTAGACACCATATTGAAGTATGGAAAACGAATTGCTACTATGATTGAGGGTAAAATATTGTGTAGTTGCAATGCAATTTATTTTTCAATAAAATGTAAGGAATCGAATGGTAACATTTTTTTCACTTTAGAAATATAAGAATTAAACCAAAAACTTGAAACTTTGAGGTTTTGTTAAAATTTTTTTTCGTGTCCAATTTATTGTGATTGCTAATTTTCAATTTATTTAACTAATTGTTATAAAAATCATGTGTCATCATCCCAATGAATACAGCCAGAAAAAAGTCTGGTAGTATATCTCGCGCGCAAGTTGTCGCGGTGCACTTGTGCTAAGCCTACGGGTGTAGAAACATTGAAAAGCAAGTGTTAGAGAATCGCGAAGGGCGAGGGTAAACGATACAAGGATGGTACACGGGATTTTAAAATATTCATAGTTATAGTCAGGTCTATCAGATGTCAAACAAAAAAATAATGTTCTGCTAATAGGCCATACCTACAAGAATTTACTTATTCTAACCCTATAAAACTCGCCTATTTAAATTTGAGTGTAGATGGGTGACTTGTGTGTTACTTTCTACCACACCAAAATTTTATTAGCAATATACCACTAACCTATTGACTCAAAAGCTCGACTCATATTTGGAGAAGAGAATTATTGAGATAATTTATATATGAAAAATACTGATACGTCTGATATGCAAATTCTAATCTTTTTTGTAACGGATAAGTTTCAAGATTCTACGATGTCTCGTTGAAACCGAATCTTATTGAACTACATTTTCATAGACATATATTTAACTCGAATAACGATTGTGCTACGAATATTCTCGTCAATTAGTCCCGACACGGTCATAATAGCCGAGTTGTCGCCCAAGAGGCGCCAAGGAAATGATTCTTGGCCGCGGCTCAAAAAGGCCAAGGCACTGACTTTGTATCATGACCTCAGATCGATTTAGTATTAACACTTTATAATCGATTGAGCCTAATAAAAATAACAATGACTATAACAGCTCATGCCAGAGGAATCTGCAATATAACATTGTATCAGGGCACTGACCCAGTTATAAGGGCCAATGTTTGCCTCGAACCTCAATCGAGTTGAGAATTGGGTCATTGAGCGATTGACATCAAAAGGTGATGTTCCATAATGTGTTAGTTATGCTTCAATAATTGCGAGCTATCCTTTTGACTATGTTAATTATCATGTTCAACTACTATAACTAGTAGGTTAGGTTAGGTAGGTTAAATATTTAAGAAATTGTTTCTTAGCCGCACCACACGCGTATTCTGTGACCATTGACCATAGAAATATTTCCATAAAAAGGTGTCATAGACAATGTGACCATAAAAATTCAGGTTCTGAATTTAGGATAAAGTCAGCTCGTGTGGTGCGCCAATATGTGGATAAAAATGACAAAAATGTAGTAGTCGTTTAAAATCCCATAATAACATCCGTGTAGTCGCCGCGAGTGGGTGCTCGCGCCGGCGCCGCTCCAAAACAAATATCACCATTAGTACCAATTCAAACAATTTACAGTACAATCACTGTTTGGAATGCGTCTCAATTATCCCTAATACATCTAAAGCCGCAATAAGTTACTTAAGTATATAGCAAATCCATCTTTTTTATTTTGATTTAATCAGAATCCTTAAAAAGCGAAAAATGAACATTCCGCCCACCAAAATTAAACCATAATCTTAAGTTCCTTATTTCAACTTATCGCGACTAATACTCAAGTGTCAAAATAGCTTTCAATGAGTAAAAGTAAATACAAATAGATCAGCTAAATGACACTGACTATACACATAATTTAAGTCAATATATTTTGGAGTGACGCCGGCAAGGAAAACTAAAACTTATTAAATATCCTTAATTCATTGGTACACATAATTTTACTTAAAAACATCAAATATGAAATGACTGTTTTAACATACGTTAAAAAATTCATAAGCATTGAACTCAAATTAGTTTTTTATGATTATTTATAATGACAATAGTAATTATTAATTCATGAATGTAATATTTGAAGGATTATCATGTTTAGTAGTGAAGGCAGACTCGCAGAGTTGTGTATTACAAGCTTTGCTGGTCTTGCCTTATAATCAAAATTACATAATGGAGGTTGCTGCCGAGTTGCAAAAACGTTCATTAATTCTAATGGCTCAAATAGCTTGAATTCATGTTTTCGTGAATCCAAGTGTGTAGGAGCCATTAGAGGTAAGCCACGCCGATGCAACATTGGGCCCCTCGCCCGCGCGGTCCGCGTGCACTCAACAGAAAGAATTATTTGCAAAAATTTCAAAATCATACCCAAAGATCCGTGATCCTGGTCCGGTCCAATCCGATCCGATCCGGTGCACGATCCGAAAGTTTTTAAGCAAGTCCAAGATCCAAAAATCCTTTGCAACGATCCAAAAATCCCGAGATCCGATCCTTCGGTACGATCCAAAAAATCCTAGATCCGATCCTTCGGTACGATCCAAAAAATCCAAAGATCCGATCCTTCGGTACGATCCAAAAATCCAAAGATCCGCGCAGAGTGCATCCTATCCGCGATCCTACGCCCTCATCCAGCAAGCAACTCCGAGCCAATCCAATCCACAGTGGATGAAACAAAAGAAAACGCTTTTAGTCATACAAATCGTCATATCGCGCGAGATACCTCCTGACTACAATATATTATATCAACAATTTCATTTTTAAAATTAGCTTTGTGTTCTATTCTAAAATACCACCAATCTTTAGAAAAAACGGACAATATTTGAAATGCTTTTTTTGTCGGTCATTCCTCAAATCTGATACACAGTTTACCAAATAAGTCTTGGTCAAACAGTCTACATGTAAAATGTTTGTCCGTGTGTCAGGAGGCAAGTCGCTATACATTAAGGTAAACTTATGCTAGTCGCCGCGCCGCGCCGCCGCCGCCACCGCCGCTGTCGACACACATCAACAAGGGTCAGGCACCTGTTCCGTACAAAACACCACTATGATAAAATTACAACTTTTTCAAGTCCTAATGTTATCGGCTCGGTTGTTTTATAGGCAACAGGTCCCAGCTTCTATTCACACAGATATGGTTATATAAAAGCAGTCAAAAACACAATTTTTCTTGGTAAAATGGTATAACATGAGATTTTTTATTGAGTGTTTGATGGTCAGATGACAAGCAAAGCTCACTAATTACCACCACAAGATCATAGCCATTGCGAACCATTTTTGCTTGTCACCAGACGGTTTATTGTATCATATCACACTTATGCATCTACATTACTCAAGAAGAGATAACACTTTGTTATAAGAATAAAGAATTGTAGCTAAATAGGGGTTTTACTACATGATATGAGCATGAGCTAAAATTTCTACATTAGGTACGGTATTAAAATGGATTTTGAACTACAGCACTAAGTTATTGGATATTTTGTTAAAAGTGCAGAACAGAAAAGGAAATAATACAAGTGATAATAAATAAGTAATTAACTGGTATGTACAAGAAATGCTATAATTAGTTTTGTCCTATTAGAAACATGTCAAATAGGGATATGTGATGCTGATGTGACTGATGTGAAGCAAACTAATGGAAAGGGTAACTACATGAAATGTTTGTTTTTAATTGTGTTGTCAGTGATAATTTTATACTTAATATTTTGTGTTATTGAAATTTTGAGGTCTCTGTATACTTAGCTGTTTTTGTGTCCTCGATCTCGCAAAACAGTGTAGTGCTTATTGAAAGTGTTAACATTTAACATACATCGGTCAAACTGTGTTTGCAATTCCGGACATTAAAATTATAGACTGAGCGTTTCAAACCGTTGAACCAATTCATCATTATCATTAGTCAGGTCTAGACGGAACGAGTCGCCTCGCGCGGACATCGCCGCGCGAAGCGGCTCGGTCTGTGGAGCTACGTCTCGGCCTTATCGCGAGGCACGTCTCGATCGATAGAGGCGCTTCGGACAGAAATTTCCTCGCGAGGCGGTTCATTCTACGAAGACTCGCCTATTTTAGCATAAAATTGGGACGTAAGCATGCCCGGTAAAGAAAATATTAAATAGTACTGTCATTTTAGTATGTAGGATTTAAATGTAGGACCGACCTGGTGGTGGGGGGTGTTCAGTAGTCGCGGTCGCGCTCCCTGGGCGCCGGGGAGCGGTCTCGGGAGGCGCGGGGCGGCGGGGAGCGGCTGCGCGAGCGCGAGTAGGAGCGCCGCACCGGCGAGTACGTGGGCGAGCCGCGCCGCCGCGGCGAGTACGACCGGGACCTAGGGAATCACATGCTGCCTTCAAACCTCACTTGGCACATAAATGAAAAGAATATACATACGTTACCACTTCAAAGTCAAAAATGACTACACTATACATAATTACATACATACAAATACCTTAGAATGGGGATAGTCGCGGATGGTCTAGAACGCAAAATTAACATTTTACCACTAGTCATTTTGCGTTTTAAGACGAATAACCCTTAGAATGTATCTATACGAGATTTAGCGACATACCTGTCGCGATCACCACTGTAACGGTCGGCGCCCCCACCGCCGTAGTCTTCCTTCACTCGAATATATGAAACCTCGCCCTAAAACAATAACATTATTTTTTATATTTATTGAAACAACAACACCAATATACAGCTCTGCTTGGTGTAAAGCGGGGCTCCCCAAACCCCGGCCCGCAGACCAAATCCGGCCCGCGAAGCGTTCCAATCCGGTCCAACGATCGCGTTCCAATTCGGCCCGTGGGAGCCAGACTCCAGATGTTCAGCCCTAACAGCAGCAACCAGATACTAGACATGTGTAAGTAATGCTCGTAATATCACAAATGAGATATCTCTCGAACACGTAATATGCCATTACGTATCTCTCCGCGAAATCAACCAGTACTTCAAACATCACGCATCACGCGAGCCGCACCGAGCGCGCGAGCGCCAACGACCGGCCGAAGCGCGCGAAATGGATTCAATTCCAAATACATTGACTCGCCGATATGAACGGTCAGTTCAAGTCTACGCACGGAGCGCGTAATGTGTAATGTCACTTGTGATAGTGTCATGTTTGTTCGCCATGCCATGATGCTTTGTTATCTCGCTCGCACTCGCACTCAGTGCTCGCTCGCTCTCGCTCTGCGATGCTTTCGGCTATCTTCGGAACCATTCGGATAGGTCCGCTCGGCCGATAGCCGCGGTTTAAGTTGTCACTCACTAATATTTTTACGAATATGATTTTCTGCAATAGATTTAAAACTCTAATGCGTCCGCGTAGAGCTTAAAATGTTTTCTTATAATACAAGAAGGACGCGGTCAAATGGAGTAATTTATTTGCGATTTTGAATTTGACGAAAAGAAAACCGTTTATTATTATTGTTGTGAAATGTTTGATAGTTTGCTTGACTTTCGCGGTTCGCGGCAAACTAAGTACGAGTTAATACTTGTTTATCCTTTAATTTAATTGTGAATTAGTGCATATCGAGACTGACTGTAGAAATTCGAGTTGTTTATAAAGACTGATTGAACTAAATTGCAAATACGAGTACAGTTAAATTAAATTGTGAAAAGTGTAAATAATAGTTTCGTTATGGCAATATTCTGATAATGTATTAATGCTGGTGAGTAATCGCTTTTTTACGGACTATTGGTGACTTTAACTTGATTGACCTATTTAAAAATAATTTGGCCAAGTCCGAGATAGCTCGAGGCATTTAGTGTTCCGTACGGCTACCATCAGCTTGGAATTGACATAAACGATATCGTGAACGTAATTTACTTCCTATAGGTATATCTCTTTCGCACTAATATGTCAGTACGAGCAAGATGCATAGAAAGTAAATTACGTTCACGCCCACGGTAGCGTTTATGTCAATGCCAAACTGATGGTAGCCGTACCGCTCGCATCGTTACATTTTACAGGGGTTGTTTGTCTGTTTTTAGGATACCGTATTCAACTACACACACAGAACAATAGTACAAAGTGTCTAAGTGCGAAGGCCGAAGGCCGAGCTTTAGCAAAATGTCATCGCTTTAGCTCAGAGCATTAGAGCAATAGTACAAGTGTCTAAATATGAAGGCCAAAGGCCGACCTCCGCGTAGCCCGAAGGCCCGAAGCGTCCAGGATATCAGTGCTTTAACACAGAACAATAGTACAAGTGTCTAAATGCGAAAGCCGAAGGCCGAGCTCCGCGTAGGGCCGAAGGCCCGAAGCGTCCAGGATGTTAGTACTTAAACACAGAACAATAGTATAAGTATCTAAATGCGAAGGCCGAAGGCCGAGCTCCGCGTAGGGCCGAAGGCCCGAAGCGTCCAGGCTGTCAGTTCTGTGTTTAACCACTGACATCTTGCAGGCTTCGGGCCTTCGGCCCTACGCGGAGCTCGGCCTCCGGCCTTCGCATTTAGACACTTGTATTAATTACCTGTGTTTAGAACTGACCTCCTGGATGCTTCGGGCTTTCGGCCCAATGCGACTTCAGCCTTTGGATCTTGCGACTTAGACACTTGTACTTAAAAATACTTGGAATAGTTACGGGAGGCGCGCGTCTGTCGGACGCTTCGGATCTTCGAATCGCTCCTTCGGCCTTTGAATTTAGTTAGATTCTTGTACTATTGCTTTGTGTTTGATTACCGAAGTCGAGCATCTCGCGAATGCTTGATGTATTATAATAATTTAGAGTAAGGCCAAGCGCGCACCACGATTTTTTGTCCTGCGATAATTTTGTCGCAGAAATGCAACGTATGTGTTTATATGTTAGTACGCGCATATGCGACAAAAAAATCGCAGCGATTTTAAAATTGTGATTTGTCACATTTTTCCGCGATTGTAGCAAAGTGATTGCAGCATGCGGAGTTGTATGGCCCCGCGCGCACTATGATAATAAAATCGCACCCCGGCCGGACCTCAGTCGGCATTTCGCTCTCCAAACTCCAACATCTCGGCACCTGCTTCTCCAATGGAGTCTCAAAATGAGACGCTAGATGTTGACCATTTAATTATGGAAATAGACGGGGATCACCTTTGTGTTATAAATGCTCAAAGTCATACAGCAATGGCATATTAAAGACACGTTTCATGACAAGCGACTGGTACGAAATCCATGTTGAGAATGAACAAATCGTCGACTTTTTCAATCGCAGTGCGCGCAGTGAATTTTCTGCGATATATTACAGCGCGATTCTAAAATCGTGTCGCAAAAATTAAAATCGTGTGCGCGCTTGGCCTATAATACCTTAAATGTATACTCCTTCAATTTGAATTTAGAACTCATTACCTTAAATGTATACTCCTTCAATTTGAATTTAGAACTCATTATTTTTTTATGCCATATATATAGACTTTAATATTATTTAGAACTGCTAAAAAACAAGATCGGCTTACTTTAAATATTTCGTCAATTTTACCTTTGTTTCTAAAAACTGTGATATTTAACTGTCATATACTATTAATGTCTTCCAAAATTATTTTCTCGTAACAGGACTGAGGGGCTACCGCGAAAACCGAAATTCGCAATTTGCGGGGATCTTTCTCTTTTACTCCAATGAAGGCGTAATTAGAGTGACAGAGAAAAATGCTCGCAATTTGCGAACTTCTATTTTCGCGGTTATAGCCCTGAATCTTGTTGCTCACCGATCCGTTCAAAAATATACATAAGTAAACTTGGTCAAGCAGATCTTGTCAGTAGAAAAAGGCGGCAAATTTGAAAAATGTAGGCGCGAAGGGATATCGTCTCATAGAAAATTTGAATATCGCGCCTTTTTTTACTGACACGATTTGCTTGACCAGCTTTACTGAATATAATTAATAGATATTATAATTATACAATTAATACAGAAATGTAATGGTACTTAATGAAAAGGAATATTGTGTATATTGTTTCGACGAATTAGATACTCTCAATAAAATCTATACATGAGGCCAAAGCTCAAGCTGTTCATAAATATTAAATGACTTTATTATCTCTATACGCCTTACTAACTCTATGTGTCCTATTGTGGAAAAAAAAACACAACGACAGTCAAGAACGGAATTCTTAATTTGAATTTTTCAGATATTTGAGATGCCTAGTCCATTGGTTGGAAAGCCCGTTCGAAATTGAAACTTATTTGCAATATAATAAGGTCGTATTTTGTAGATCTCTCTCATACTTATAGTAGGCTATTGAGATAAAATTAAATATCCCACAAAAATAAGCAAGCAGAATTAAACTTTGTGTCAAAGACATAAGTCATAAATTTCAATGCCAAAGTTTTAACTAAGGACGTTTCTCGCCTAATATGAATGACCAGTGTAAGCATCAGTTAGCTAGCCCTAAGCAACCAAAGGTCAAGCTGCAGTTGAAAAACTAATAAAGATAAAGTTAAGCTGATAATTTTCCCGCCGTCTCCATGCTTCTTTAAGTTGGGTATTGACTGGTCAGCTGCCTGTTAGCTATAGTTTTCGCGAAAATCGCCAGGACAGAGGTGAAAATTTTTGTATGAAAACTTGCAACTTTAAATGCATTTTTTGACGAAACTATTGCAGTCTAAAATGAAGTCAAAATCAGTCCATCGACTCAATTTTTTGCAAGCTTTCTAATGGTACCCCACACGATTCTTACAAATGAAAAAAGTTTCAGCCTACCCTTCTCAACCCCCTAAATTTCCCCCTTTAATAAGAAATAAGCAGTTTTGACTTATTTACAATATGAGTGGTGGTAATTGCTATAACTGTTCCAAATTTTAGGTATCTATGTCAAACGGTCTCTGAGAAAAACGTATTTAACTGATTTGCAAGACCGAAGTGATCCCATAAGTGTTCCGTAAACAAAGTTTTGTACGGAACACTAAAAATGGTTACAAACGAACTACTTTACGGAGAGAACCAAAGCGAGCAAAATGTACGCATTGTTATAGAATACTCGCCATATCGGGAACCTCCATAGGCAATTATCTACCTCCGAAACTTACATACATATTACATAATTACATTATTTTATAATTTATAAGAACTAACAAAAAATCTTTCACATAAAGGTGACAAAACGCAACGCGTAATAAATAGATCGATCGCCGATACGGATACGAGACGCCCTAGAATCACTAGTGCTGTGATTAGTGTAGAGTGCTGTATGCGCTGTAAGAGATAGCTGTAATGTGGCCATCTCGCGCGCGCCCGTGCGCTGTTTCACGGTCGGGTCATGTTTCGAGTGATGAGTGATGTGATATCTCAGTGTACCATTACGTGTTCGAAAAAGTGATGTGATATAGCATCACTTTTCGAAGCACTGTTTCGCGCATGTCTACCAGATACACCCTCGGCGTCGACGATGGCCCGCGCGAAAATTCTAAGGCGCAATATAGCCCTCACATAGAAAAGTTTGGAGACCCCTGGTGTAAAGTAAATTAATCAAGTACTAACGATCACTCTTCATTGACCATTCATTATAAAATATATTTTATTAACTTTTTTTATTATTTGTTGAATTGAATTAACAATGAAACTCACCTCATGGCTCCTAAACCTGGAATCGTCCAGCTTCTTGACGGCATACTTCATGTCCTCGTGGCGCAGGAACTCCACCACGCCGGTGCCATCCTTGAACGTGTCCGCGAAGCACACGTCGCCGGCCTCGCGCATGTGGTCTTTCAGATCCTAACACAAAAGTATAGCTTTAATAGACGAAGTCAACAATTTTGATATAATTGAGTTTGTGAGTGGTACAGTGGTACTTGTTATAGCAAATTCAGTTTAAGAAAGCATAATTTTGGTTGTTACTTCTATTGTTAAGGGTAACTAAAATTTCTACTCATCGACTATAATTCTTGAATTAAGATTTCTTATACCAAATTTCTATTCGGTATTTTTAATGTATGGGCTCCCAACTCAACTATAATATTCATATTGATACAGTTTAGTCAACTATAATGAAATTGACCAATCACATCATAGCTCGCCGCGATCAAGAAGATGAAACAAAACCATAGCTCAAATTATTTATTTTAGGTTGTATAGTGAAAACAATTGGTTCATAAGTCAGAAACGCGCATGTGACACCTTTAATATAGCAACATCCATAGACTACGAAAACCACTTTAATTAGCACTGCCAAAGTTTAGTGACGGCATTAATATGGTAACTCGTGGTATCCAATCCATCATCCCATCGTCAGACTGCTGTCCTTCCTGTAATGTAATGGCTGAGTGTATAAGTCATAGATCAGATCTTGGAAATAGATTATTTCATGAAACAATTGGTTGACCAGGGCTGTATAATGAAGTGGTCAATTCTAAAATGATTAAATTCTATGATTCGGCCTCGACACCCAGCGGAAAGCGCCCCGTTACAGCTCTTTGACAGAAGAGGCGGTATCTCGGTAATGAGTGAGTTTATATTGTTCGGTTACCTGCCAGGAGCCGGAGGGCGGCAGGCCGGTGACGAGCACGCGGTACTCGGAGCGGCGCGCGGGCGGGCCGCGGCCGGCGCCGCGCGGGAAGCGCTCGGCGCGCAGCCGGTACCCGTGTAGTCGTAGCTCACCTGCCAGGAGCCGGAGGGCGGCAGGCCGGTGACGAGCACGCGGTACTCGGAGCGGCGCGCGGGCGGGCCGCGGCCGGCGCCGCGCGGGAAGCGCTCGGCGCGCAGCCGGTACCCGTGTAGTCGTAGCTCACCTGCCAGGAGCCGGAGGGCGGCAGGCCGGTGACGAGCACGCGGTACTCGGAGCGGCGCGCGGGCGGGCCGCGGCCGGCGCCGCGCGGGAAGCGCTCGGCGCGCAGCCGGTACCCGTGTAGTCGTAGCTCACCTGCCAGGAGCCGGAGGGCGGCAGGCCGGTGACGAGCACGCGGTACTCGGAGCGGCGCGCGGGCGGGCCGCGGCCGGCGCCGCGCGGGAAGCGCTCGGCGCGCAGCCGGTACCCGTGTAGTCGTAGCTCACCTGCCAGGAGCCGGAGGGCGGCAGGCCGGTGACGAGCACGCGGTACTCGGAGCGGCGCGCGGGCGGGCCGCGGCCGGCGCCGCGCGGGAAGCGCTCGGCGCGCAGCCGGTACCCGTGTAGTCGTAGCTCACCTGCCAGGAGCCGGAGGGCGGCAGGCCGGTGACGAGCACGCGGTACTCGGAGCGGCGCGCGGGCGGGCCGCGGCCGGCGCCGCGCGGGAAGCGCTCGGCGCGCAGCCGGTACCCGTGTAGTCGTAGCTCACCTGCCAGGAGCCGGAGGGCGGCAGGCCGGTGACGAGCACGCGGTACTCGGAGCGGCGCGCGGGCGGGCCGCGGCCGGCGCCGCGCGGGAAGCGCTCGGCGCGCAGCCGGTACCCGTGTAGTCGTAGCTCACCTGCCAGGAGCCGGAGGGCGGCAGGCCGGTGACGAGCACGCGGTACTCGGAGCGGCGCGCGGGCGGGCCGCGGCCGGCGCCGCGCGGGAAGCGCTCGGCGCGCAGCCGGTACCCGTGTAGTCGTAGCTCACCTGCCAGGAGCCGGAGGGCGGCAGGCCGGTGACGAGCACGCGGTACTCGGAGCGGCGCGCGGGCGGGCCGCGGCCGGCGCCGCGCGGGAAGCGCTCGGCGCGCAGCCGGTACCCGTGTAGTCGTAGCTCACCTGCCAGGAGCCGGAGGGCGGCAGGCCGGTGACGAGCACGCGGTACTCGGAGCGGCGCGCGGGCGGGCCGCGGCCGGCGCCGCGCGGGAAGCGCTCGGCGCGCAGCCGGTACCCGTGTAGTCGTAGCTCACCTGCCAGGAGCCGGAGGGCGGCAGGCCGGTGACGAGCACGCGGTACTCGGAGCGGCGCGCGGGCGGGCCGCGGCCGGCGCCGCGCGGGAAGCGCTCGGCGCGCAGCCGGTACCCGTGTAGTCGTAGCTCACCTGCCAGGAGCCGGAGGGCGGCAGGCCGGTGACGAGCACGCGGTACTCGGAGCGGCGCGCGGGCGGGCCGCGGCCGGCGCCGCGCGGGAAGCGCTCGGCGCGCAGCCGGTACCCGTGTAGTCGTAGCTCACCTGCCAGGAGCCGGAGGGCGGCAGGCCGGTGACGAGCACGCGGTACTCGGAGCGGCGCGCGGGCGGGCCGCGGCCGGCGCCGCGCGGGAAGCGCTCGGCGCGCAGCCGGTACCCGTGTAGTCGTAGCTCACCTGCCAGGAGCCGGAGGGCGGCAGGCCGGTGACGAGCACGCGGTACTCGGAGCGGCGCGCGGGCGGGCCGCGGCCGGCGCCGCGCGGGAAGCGCTCGGCGCGCAGCCGGTACCCGTGTAGTCGTAGCTCACCTGCCAGGAGCCGGAGGGCGGCAGGCCGGTGACGAGCACGCGGTACTCGGAGCGGCGCGCGGGCGGGCCGCGGCCGGCGCCGCGCGGGAAGCGCTCGGCGCGCAGCCGGTACCCGTGTAGTCGTAGCTCACCTGCCAGGAGCCGGAGGGCGGCAGGCCGGTGACGAGCACGCGGTACTCGGAGCGGCGCGCGGGCGGGCCGCGGCCGGCGCCGCGCGGGAAGCGCTCGGCGCGCAGCCGGTACCCGTGTAGTCGTAGCTCACCTGCCAGGAGCCGGAGGGCGGCAGGCCGGTGACGAGCACGCGGTACTCGGAGCGGCGCGCGGGCGGGCCGCGGCCGGCGCCGCGCGGGAAGCGCTCGGCGCGCAGCCGGTACCCGTGTAGTCGTAGCTCACCTGCCAGGAGCCGGAGGGCGGCAGGCCGGTGACGAGCACGCGGTACTCGGAGCGGCGCGCGGGCGGGCCGCGGCCGGCGCCGCGCGGGAAGCGCTCGGCGCGCAGCCGGTACCCGTGTAGTCGTAGCTCACCTGCCAGGAGCCGGAGGGCGGCAGGCCGGTGACGAGCACGCGGTACTCGGAGCGGCGCGCGGGCGGGCCGCGGCCGGCGCCGCGCGGGAAGCGCTCGGCGCGCAGCCGGTACCCGTGTAGTCGTAGCTCACCTGCCAGGAGCCGGAGGGCGGCAGGCCGGTGACGAGCACGCGGTACTCGGAGCGGCGCGCGGGCGGGCCGCGGCCGGCGCCGCGCGGGAAGCGCTCGGCGCCGGCGCCCCGGGGCCCGCGGCCGCCGCCGCCGCCGCGCGGGAACTCCACGCGCAGCCGGTAGCCGTCGTAGTCGTACCCGTCGCGCGCGCGCACCGCGTCCTCCGCGTCCCTGCCACGTGTGCACATTCACTTTAACCGATTCGTTGCGTGTTCCATTTTCGACAACTTTTGGCTGTGGCGGCGAACTATTATTTCATGACACGACAGGCGTGCCTCACGCCATAGAATATGATGGCACGCCGTGTCATACGCCACACGTTAAAAACATTGATGATACGCCTGTCGTGCCATCCGAACCGAATCGGTTAGGGCTGATTTAGACAGCGCGCGAACTCGCATGCGATTTTAGTTACATTACGGACTGTTGGTTACGTTACGTCCAATTCAACCGATCGATCAAAAACCGAAATGTAATGAAACTCGCATGCGAGTTCACTCGCCGTCTAAATCAGCCCTAAATGTTGGCATGGCAAGCATTTGTAGGACCCTCCCTGGAAAGTGCGATAAATGCTATAATACAGATGAATTGATCGACTATTTCTTTATTTATCAGCTCAACAATAATTTTACTATAATTAACAAATAGCTAGTAGTTGATTGGATGCTAAAACAAATGTTATAATAACTGCGTTCTACTAAAATGTCCAAACTCATCATAATATTTTTCAAACTGGACATCTACCAGTGTACCCTACACTGATAAATGTTAATTTGATACAATTTGGCATTTTTAGGTTCTTAATTGTATGGAGATGATACCTTTCAGTGTACCCTTCAGTTATAAAAATACTATATATATAATAAATAAATAAAATAAAATAGCCTTTTATTTCTTGCAATTATGACATTTTAGAATAGTTTTTAAAGTTAATATTTAGCAAGAACCCCGTCTTCGCAGGTGAAGGCCTCCTCCAGAGTTTTCCACTCTGGAAAACAAAAATACTATAATAAATGGATATAGGCCTAGGCCCTAAACCAAAAATGGATGTTTAGAGAATTTATTCAACAAGCATACCTACATCATAGCATTCATAGCAACAAGTGATTAATACATATATACCTGCATAGGAACCAGACTGACAGACTAATTAAGTTTTTTAATTAACATCAGTCTTACGTCTAGGGTTCCTAACAACACAAATCTATTCATATACAAAGGAACAACAAAAGTATAATAAAAAAACGTGAAAAGTAAATATGTGTTTAAATAGTATACATTATCTTTACATATTTTCCTTATACAAAACATACAATTCCATGTGACACAAATTACAAATAACAGAGTCGTTATCAGCAAAATGTTATCAACAGCCGCAAATGTACTGATATAACTAATTACATTTACGCAAACATTGTTAACAACACCAAACCTAATAAGTTCAGTATTATTTGCTTAACAATAATAAGTTATGAAACACTGTTAATGCCAAGTGGTTAAGTATTTATGCTTTTATAATGTTTTACCATTTTATTACCACATTTATTTATTTATTCGTATGGCATTTACAGAGTCGCTAATTATCAATTACAATTTACGAATAAATAAATTACCACATGAATAAAAAGCTTATCATTATTCCAATATTATTCTACACAAAGAGAGAGTATATACAATTTGATGAGTTTTTTGCCAGCAAATAAGGTTGATATCTAATTGAATCTTTATGACACTCTATTGATCAGCATCAGTAAAAAAAAATTGTAAGTAATAGAAATACCTACAGGCGAGTTCATAAATATGTATAGATTTTTTCACCTTAATCCATTGCAATAAGGTGTAAAAATGTATACCTATTTATGAACTCCACTTTACAGTAAAGTTATTAGCAATGCCTGTTGGTCCAAAACCCGACTGAATCATTTGCAACCATTAAATTAGCATTTCAATTAGGTGGCGATGTGTAAACTACCATTACGAGGCCCCGAAACTTGGTGAAACGATAATAAAATGATAAGTACACTGATTTAATTTAATACGGATAATGATAGTAATTTGTTTATCCTTGGAGCTGGCGTTATTACAGTAGTGACGTATGAATAAATCATCCATAAATTCCGTAATACCTATAGTAATAAACTTAATACCTATGTACGACAATAGGTATGCTATGCTTGATACCTACATAATTATGGCTGTCAAGTTGCGGTCTTTAAATATGTGGGACACAAACAATTTCACCAACTGACACGAGCTAAATATAGCAGGACTTACCTCGGATCTTCGAATTCCACGAATGCGAATGGAGGACCTTTTCTGTTTTTCAAATCAACGAATGTAACTTTGCCGAATTTGTAAAAGAGATCTTGAATGTCCTTTGTCCTTATGTCCGGGGGTAGGTTTCCGACGTATATTCTGCACTCATTTCTATTGCCGCCGCTTCCACCGGACATGATTATGACTTTTTAAATAAGATTTCTGCACTAAATAACGAATTAATTTATATAAACTTTCCGGCGTAATGCTATTGCGGCTTGATCGGCAAATTTGACAAATCAAGATGGCGTCAATGAGTTATTTCCTCCAGAGGAAAGGGAAATGTTTGTTTTCATCCTAATGTCTATGGTTCAAAAGAGGTTTGATCAGAAATAACTGAATCCAATTTAATAAATTTATAACATTGTTTATTCTTATTTAACTTATTTTGACGAAAAGACTAATAAAAATGCTTAGTTGACTTATTTTATAATATCGCATATGTTTATACACTTCTTTACTATAAAACTCAAGTACTAGCCGGTAACAAAGTTGAAAACCGTGAGAAAAGAACGCAACCATTTTTCATTTTTCGAATTGTCTTTGAATTTAGAACGCCCTCTGCCGCATACCACACGAGATCTTTGCTGAAAGAAGCCTGTGAAAGAATCCTCTAGAGAGTAGGCATAGAATCTCCGGTACCAAAATCTTTGCGTGATATTTCAATCGTTTTTCCGAAGCAAATGTAAGTAATTTATTATTTTTATCATTCATTTAGCTTAACAATGGATTAGTGATTCGTTAATTGTGAGATTTACGTGTAGTTTGCCGTATTCACAAAATGGTGCATGAAAGTCTGAATGCGGATGAACATGTTTTCACCTTCATTCGCAAAAAAGGTGCAATAAAGTAGCTTTATTGATTTAATTGTGATGTTTCCATAGAAATTTCTTCCTACGTCGCAGTTTTTCATTATCTTTTTCGTATAATGCCGAGTAACATGTTAACGAATTAGCTTAGCGGTGGCAATTTTCGCGTTTTCTTATTGATGACGGGTCTTACTGCTAGTGCTTCCGTTCGAATTAGCACAAGAAAACCACCTAAGACCGAGTCAGAGACCCAGTACAGGTAATTTGATTAGAAGCGAAAGCGAAGGCTCGCAAATATGTGTCGTATTTGGAAGTTATTCGGCGCGCGTACTTGACATATTTCGTAAAAGGCGCGCTGGATCCAGAGTCCCGGGTTTCGCGCCTGACCTTTAGTTAAAAGTTATTTATAGCTGTTATTGAACATAAACAGTCCTGTACTCGTGTGGAAAATGTATTGATTGAATGTTAGAAGGGTAGGCGATAACCTTTGCTCCAGGTCTATTGACAATGTCCATCCCAGTGTTGGGCAAAAAGTAATTGAATTACTAATTAACAATTGCAATTACAAAATGTAATTCCAACAAATAATTTCCATTACATGTGGAAAGTAATTAAAATTTTAATTACTAATTACAATTGCAAAATGTAATTAGTAATTAAATTATTAATTACATTTTGTAATTAAAATTTGTAATTTAATTACTTTTTTGAATTACAATTACTTTTATAGAATGCAAGTTTTTGATCATCTTTATTTCCAAAATCAGATGAACATTTTGAATGGTTTTAAATTTGACTAAGCAACATTGTCAATGTTAACTTTGGTTGGACTGTAGCAAAGGGAGGGCTGGGACTTAGAATTTTTTTCTGATTAAGTGGTGTCATTAATAATTAAGATACTATTTTTAAATGATTGTAATGTGTAGATCACGTCAAAATAAGCATCTTTTACTGAAAAAACTTTTCTCTAAAATAAAAAATGGCTGAGTTAGACGCCTCCAAAGATTGATGTTTTTAAAGGGAGCTGGGACTTAGAAAATTTTCATCGCGAGTGGTGTCATTATGACATATATTTTAAATGATTGTAACGTATAGAACACGTTAAAATAGGCTACTTTTACTTGAAAAACTTTTTTCTAATATTGAAAATAGCGGACTGTAACAAAGGGGGGCCGTTTCTGGGACTTGGATTTTTTTTTGAGAAAATGAAAAAAACAGGGGTTTTAAAACAGTTCTTAATAAAGTTTTAGAAAAAAGTTTTTCAAGTAAAAGTAGCTTATTTTGACGTGTTCTATAAGTTACAATCATTTAAAATATATGTCATAATGACACCACTCGCGATGAAAATTTTCTAAGTCCCAGCTCCCTTTAAAAACATCAATCTTTGGAGGCGTCTAACTCAGCTCATTTTTTATTTTAGAGAAAAGTTTTTTCAGTAAAAGATGCTTATTTTGACGTGATCTACACATTACAATCATTTAAAAATAGTGTCATAATGACACCACTTTGTCAAAAAAAATTCTAAGTCCCAGCCGCCCTTTGCTACAGTCCAACCCGAAAGGCACCTTAGGTTGGCGCTTACGTCATTATTAGCGGCGCCCCAATACTAATGCGGTGCTACGCGACGTAAGCGCCGACCGCCATATTCAACGTGGTTTGTCACATAGTACCATGTAAAGGTATGATTCCAGGGACAAAAAATATGTTATAACGTTATCCAGCGTATAATGATATTCATAAAAGTTTTTCTTTATAATTACTCCAAGTAAATTTGTTCATATTTGCATATTATTAAAAAGGTAAATGAAAAGTAATTGAGTAATTTAATTACTAATTAATGTAATTACAATTGCAAATTACACAGAAAATTTAATTACATGTAATTAAATTTTATGTAATTCAATTACATTGTGATTCAATTACATGTAATTCAATTAGTAATTAAATTACACGAGTAATTAATTACGCCCAACACTGGTCCATCCACGCGTTTGAAATAGATAATCCTATTTATTTCTCTCCTATGTTCCAGTGATATCGTAATGGCGCGTTTACACTAGGCAATTTGGCTAACGATTTCACCAGCGATCATAGTTGTATGTGAATGAGTCAATCCATCAAACTCACGTCAATTTATTGGATTGCCAGTATTGACACACGCCAATAACGTCTTGGAACTCGCCAAGTGGCCTCGTGTAAATGTACCGTAACTAAAGGGCAAGGTCATGAATGAGCACTTACCTGGGCTGCACACCTGATTTTCTCAGAACATCCTCAGAGCGCGCGCGATACAGACATCAGCCGCTGCTTGCCTGATTAATTAAAAAAAAAAACTAATTTTCATCCCGGATTACCAGTGCAAGACTTAGTGTAGTGTGACAAGTGAGATTTAAAGTTTTGAAACTTTCCAGACATACAACTGACAAGATGTGCGACCGCAAGGCGGTGATCAAGAATGCTGACATGAGCGAGGAGATGCAGCAGGATGCTGTGGACTGTGCGACGCAAGCGCTTGAAAAATTCAACATTGAAAAGGTACCTATATTTCAATTAGAGATGCAACGGATAGTTGTTTGGCCGGATACCGGATACCGGATATCCGGCCTGGACACTGGCCGAATATCCGGTATCCGGCCGCCGGATATTCGGCCGGCGGAACTATACCTACATTTCGGTTTTTCAGGTGCGCATTCTGCAGGTTTGACCTGTTTCCTAGTAAACGTTCGCGCGGACTCGTTTCTAGGTTCGAAATGAGTGCGCGTGCAAGTCAGTGGAATGATTAAATTGTTTTAAAATAATAAACAAGTACGATTATGACCGTGTCTGTTTCTTAAATCCAATTTGTTTACTCCGAATCATGCAATGTTACTATCCGGTATCCGGCCGGATAGAAGGTCACTATCCAGTATCCGGCCGGATAGTAAAATAGTGGCCGGATAGGCCGGATACCGGATAGGTGCATCTCTGATTTCAATTGTTCCCACAGATAACAAGTTTCCTTATTTGTGGTTAGTGGTTGGAGGTTCTCATGTGAAAATTAATGAATAAATGATTCTGATTATTTGGTAATTATCATGATTAACCCTAGTGGTTGAAATTGTAAAAATTATTTTGATTAATTTTTTTCAGAACAATTTCCAAGCATAAAAGTTTGTCCATACTGTAGTTAACATTTGTGGACCAACACTATGCTACATAGTAACATTAGGTAATGGTGTTGCTCTTCAAAAACAACTGCGGTGTGGATGCATCTCAATAAATAAGTTCATTTTGATTGAAACTGACTACTGCTATAAATTAATCTGTATTGAGAGCCAATGAGATACCTATTCGGCTTAAAAAAGTTTTCTTTACTTAGTTCACTTAATAAAGTTTTTTTTTTAATTTCAGGATATTGCTGCATTCATCAAGAAGGAATTCGACAAGAAATACAACCCGACGTGGCACTGCATCGTGGGGCGCAACTTCGGCTCGTACGTGACGCACGAAACCCGCCACTTCATTTACTTCTACCTCGGCCAGGTCGCCATTCTCCTGTTCAAGAGTGGTTAAACCCCCTCTGCACACTTCGCTCTAAATTTTTTGTTGTTAGGATGCAGTATTACCGGGCCGTCGTGCCTCGCCTCGGGGTCCACTGGGACAGCGGGGGTCGCTTACATTCCTACCATCGGGTGCATGTCATTAGTTAGCGAGGCGAAGCGCGCAGGCCTGAGTGTATGTGTGAGAGCTTGTATGGGCCGCCGGTCGGGCTCCATCACCCCGCGAGGCACTGTGTAAATGTACTGTGTTTAGCTTAACTTAAGAATCAATATTGACTTGTGGTAAACATTCACTTCTAGTGTATATTTATATTAAAGAAATTTTAGTTAATTATTCCTAGACTTTAGTGTGAAAGTCATATGTTAGTACCTAACTAAATCTATTGTTTACTTTCTTTGTTGATACATTCACTGGAGATATTTTCACTACTTCTATTATTAAACTTTCTTACAAACCACATAGAATGTTTTATTTTGAGCAAAAACACTTAGGGCATTCTTAACACGTTCACTGTCCCAATCGAATTATTGTGTGCTACTCTGCAGCGGCGCCACCATAACGAATACCAATGAATTATACGGTGAAATGATGTACCTAAAAGGTACATCATGTACATATAATGTTTATGGCTGTACCTGTGATAGGAAACGAAATAATCGGCATTGAAAGTGGCGCCGCTGGGGAGCATACTCCCCAGCGGCGCCACACAGTACTCATAGTTAGAAATGATATTAGCTATTTTTTTCTTATGTAAATTGATGTACTAATGCTGTTTATTACGTACCTACTGAAAAAAAGAATCATTTTGCATTGATTAGTGATTTTATTCACATTTTAATTCCGCATTCCGCCTAATCGGTATGAGTTGTAAGAGAGGCGCGCGGGTGAGCGAGATAGAGATAGAAATTCTTCCTGCGGGACCGCGCTCCCGCGGCCCACTCCTGTTTTCAACAATAAATATTTTTGTTTTTGCTTTCGTTATGTTTCTGTGTCTGTACTTCTGTATCAAAAGTAAAATTAGATACACATATTAAGTATGTTGTATTTTCTATGTTTAAAATTATACACCGTGTTTTTATTGAATTCCGTTAACTTCAGGGTATGGTTAAGTACGTTTAAGAGAACTAAATGGCATAGTTAATTAAATATTTTTTTTTTGTTTTTTTTTTTAGATTTTTTTTTAAGTTTAATCAGTAATTAAATGTAGCATATAGCGTTGTTATAACACGGGCATTACATTTAACTCAACCAAACAATTGAAATCTGTGACATATCAATGTCATGTCGAACATCGGTCGACCGAGATTGTACTTATAGCTGGTTTGTTAGTGCACACCGTTGTATGGGGACCTTGCACTTTGTGACTATGCGCTGAAACTTGGCACAGTTGATCGTTAGCTGGTCTTGAGCAGATACAGACCGGGAGACCTCAAGAGCCACGTCTCATTTAGTGGGGGGGGGGGGGAGGGGGTAAGTTCGATGCCGCCGCGCTTCACTTGGAGCAACATTTCTCTAAAACTGTACCTATTAGGGCATGTGATATATCATTTTCGGATAAATATGAGGAATCTATTTTTGGAACCAAAACAATGCACTATACTAACAAAAAAAAAACAAAGTAGAAAAGACAAAAAACGTATCTTTGATTTTTTCATAATTAGCAATTTTTTTTAAAGTGTAGTAGGAATCTGAAAACAAAAAATATAATTATAAAGCTACACTTATTACGTTTAAGAAAATAGTTTATTACACAAAACTGTTGTTAAAGCCTGGCAAGTTCCTTTTTGCCCTTGGCCACGTTGCGGATTTTCAATGGAACTAATTTATTTCAATGGCAATGATTTCTTTTGACAACAGACGTTGGAAGTCATTGAATGTCACCGACACTGAGCATATAATCACTACGTTTTAAGAGTCGGCACTTTCGAACAAGCCTTAAACCGAATTATGAACGTACATTGTGCCAACACACCAAATACATGTCAATATTGCCAACACAAAAAAAAACAACACTAGGGCTTGCCACTACTGGCGTACCTGCTCTTTATCGATATCGATAAATGTGCGATACAGTCGCCATCAGATATATCGGAGCGGCCGAGGTGCTCAAAAATATCTGAACACGCACCTAGCGCCATGACAATAGAGGCGTGTTCAGATATTTGTGAGCACTTTGGCCGCTTCGATATATCTGATGGCGACTGTACATGCTGCTGTACTGTACTATAGTAACAGTAAATTTTGAGTATCACTAGGATTAATAAAATAAAAGCAAAA
Organism: Cydia fagiglandana; assembly: GCF_963556715.1. Classification (NCBI taxonomy): domain Eukaryota; kingdom Metazoa; phylum Arthropoda; class Insecta; order Lepidoptera; family Tortricidae; genus Cydia; species Cydia fagiglandana. The sequence goes on along the minus strand of NC_085951.1, from coordinate 15,525,506 downwards.
TATAAAAATAATTTTATTTAACATATTAAAGATATGATACAGATAGTTTATTATTACAATACGCTTATGTTATGAACGTAAAGTTTGTATGGGGTTAAAGTTTTCTTTTGAGCTACGAATTTGAAACTTCGTTAAAAGATATATTATTTAAATACAAGAAAACTAATTTCAGCGTTTTTGAAAATTCAACCTCTAAAGTGATGAAAAAGGGGTTGAAAGTTTGTATGGATATCAAACATTTTTTCGAGTGTTGGACTTGAATCTTTGTATTTAGGGATATTATTAGAAGACAGGAAAAGTAATTTCAGCGTTTTGTAAAATTCATCCCCTAACAGGGTTAAAAAGGGGTTGAAAGTTTGAATCCATTACAAATGGTTTTGAAACTTCTTAGAAAGGCATAATAGCCGTATGCAAAAAAAAGTGATTGCAACGTTTTTGGAATTTCAACCCCTAAGGGGGTTAAAAAGGGGATGGAAGTTTGTCTGCGGGTGCAAATTTTATTTTAAGCAAGGAACTTGAAACTTTGTAAAAACGTTTTAAATTAAAATACAAGAAAACTCATTTCAGCATTTATGAAAATTCATCCCCTAAGGTGGTGAAAAAGGGGTTGAAAGTTTGTATGGAGATCAGATATTTTGTGAGTGCGGAATGCGGAACTTGAATCTTTGTATAAGGGCATAGGTACCTATTATAAGAATACAAGAAAAGTAATTTCAGCAACCAACATCAAAATCCACTTGACTTAAAACTTCATACAACTTGCTAAAAAATGTCAACATTGCTTGGATATGAAAATTATAGGTACTAAAGATGTAAAATGTTGAAGATAAGATTCCACGCGGACGAAGTCGCGGTGTTGCCCGCGACTTCGTCCGCGTGGAATTGATATTGCATACTCGTAATTACATATATTATTTTGCAGCGCTTCTTAGTTGAGCTATCTTTGCAGCGTTCGCAGAAATTTCTTCTGTTTTAATAATATCCGAATTTAATATTTGGCACTGTCTTCTAATTAAGATTTTGGTCACAAACCAAAATAATTGTTTTTTCATGAAATCCTCATGTTCCTTACATGTCCACCAGGTTATGTTAATGTTTGCCGCAAAAAGTGTGCAAAACATTTGCCCGACATTTTCTTCATATAATAAATGACTATTTTTTTCAAAATAGTTTTTCGCTTCCTCAATTGTACGACACAGCTGGATAGATGGGTACGTTAATGATTTCTTTTCTTGCCACCACTCCCGCAAGCTTATAAATTTATACATTGGGTGATCTGTAACATCTTCCAGTTTCAGCAAATTAGAACACATTTGACAGCCTACGTTCTTCAACAGTCTATAAGCTATGTAACCGCTTAAATATACAATAGGTTGATTTTCTATGTCTGTTAAATCTGTCTGTCTCAATTGTCCAAATCGACGGATGTTTTTGAGAGTGATGATAACAAACACTGTGTTCGCTGCAACTTTTTTACAAGTTTTTTTTTTCGTGGAGTCATTTCTATGTTGCTGTAGCCATATTTTGGCGGTGTTCCTCGTATACAATCTGTGGTTTTATTCGTTTTTACCCTTGAAGTCGAAGCATCATCTAAAACAAAATGATTTGTTAATAATAATTATGATTAGTAACAAATTGTTCATCACTACATAGTATAAAACAAAGTCGCTTCCCGCTGCTTGTCTGTATGTATGCTTAGATCTCTAAAATTACGTAAGCCCCCATTCGCACGGGAGCTTTTTCAACACGCGTTAAAAAGCGGCCAAGTGCGAGTCGGACTCACCCATGAAGGGTTCCGTAGCAGCAAGTAACATAATAAAATTGCGGTTTACGATTTATGACGTATTAAAAAAAATACTTACCAGACCTGTCTCTGCGTGCCCATTGGCGTGAACAGCCGCAGCAACCTCGCGTTAGTCGCACACGCGACGACGTCGCTGCCCGCCGTGACGCACAGGATCTCCTCGGTATCGGGCATGGAAACGCTCCACTCCTTGCTGCTGCCGACCAGCGATATGCATACTAGTTTGCTGTAAGATATAGATATTTTTTTAATAGATTAGCTATTGCGTAGTCTATCTATAATAATCACCATTAAAATCTTGTGCATGTCTTATTCAACATAGGAGTTGGCATTACACACAATTCCGATGTTCCGGAAAGGTCATACATAATAAAGGATTTGATTGTATAATCATCTTTTTGAAAGTTGCAAGCCTAACTCTGGTACCACCTTTTTTTTAATACCAGCACTTGTAGTCTGTATCTTTAAAAAGTAAACAAACAATTTTTACATTTTCGGGTAGTTATAAGATTTATTGGTTAACCAACCAAATGCAAAACCGCCTAGATATGTCACCAAACGACCTGACTTTAACCTACGTTATTTGATCGTGTAATGTTTTCATCCAACCTCAACTGGCTTACTTAAGAAGCCATTTGAGGGTAGATTTTGTTTCATCATCATCATCATCATCATCATCTCAGCCATAAGACGTCCACTGCTGAACATAGGCCTCCCCCTTGGACCTCCATTCGTACCGGTTGGAAGCGACCCGCATCCAGCGTCTTTCGGCGGCCTCTTGATCGCGGCAAGCTGTGATTGGTCAGTTTCATTATAGTTGACTAAACAGAATCGATATGAATATTATAGTTGAGTTGGGAGCCCATACATTAAAAATACCCAATTGAAGTTTGGTATAAGAAATCTTAATTCAAGAATTATAGTCGACGAGTAGAAAAAAAAGTTTTTATTGCACCATTAAAACATTATTTGCATAAATCTGATTTGTCACAATTAGTTATAGAAATACCCATTTGCAAGGAAAATTCACCCTCATCTTCGCAAATCATTCATAATTATTAACCTTGAGATGAATGCATAGTGTTTCCCATTTTATGTATTCTTAAGGAAAATAACAACTAATTCAACTTAGGTATGCATTATATAATTTTTATAGACGTTTTTTTAACGTTATTAAAATGATATACATGGTGGCTAAAATATAACTGCATTCCCGTTGCCAGGGAGGTTTGGTATTATACTGAACAACTTTTACTATGGGGACAACACCGAAATGGCGAAAAAGAAAAGGGTGTTTCATACATTTTGGCTGGTCCATTTTCTATGGAAGGATAAGTAATTTTTTCACCATTAACCTAGTGTCAAATTGTACTGGTAAATAACCATGGTAACTCCAGGTTTAACCGGTTAACCCCGGGTTGGCGGAATGATACAAATGGGCCTAACTAACCTAGACGTTTCACAGGCCAACACCAGCACGCTCGCAGACAGGCTGGCCATGGTGTGATTCAGGTAGTTGTTGAGATTGATCCCGTGGTGGAGGTTGGTGTCGTGGAACTCTACGTCGATGGTCGACTCGCCGTTCTCCTGCGTGTGGCATCGGACTATGCCGATGTCGTTCCAGCACATGTATCTGGAATGGTAAAAACCATATGCAGTTAACAACATAATTTTAAGCTTTATAATAAATTAAAGGTTTTTTGAAGTACAATGAGCTGCGAATTTGCGTGGAGAAATTATGAATGAATTCATTCATAGTCGCCATGCACTTTTGCGGCTGATGGTACAAGGTGGTGAGTAACTTTGTGAACGCGAATCTAATTTGTATGTGCCGTGCCGCGACACGGGTCTTGACTCGTCTTCGTCTCTCACTGTCCCCAACCCTAGCGTTTCATTCTTGAGCTTCTCTAGCGATATCGCGTTGTCATCGTCGTCACTGTTATAGTTTTCGATCAAATTGTCCAAGTCATTACCTGAAATAAGAAATCATTAGTATTAAATAAAACGTGAAGCCATCAGGTTGGCTGTTAATAAGGACAATTTTGTAACTGGGTCCACTTCTTTATTCCCTGATAGTTTTGCTCAATTTGGTGATTTATAATTATATACATTCGGCGACAGACAGAAAGAGATGGCGGCAAATTGTCAAAGGGAAGCTGTTCCCTAGAAGTGGCCACGACCCTCGGTGATGAGGAAACCGATGCAAGGAGGCGGAAGGAGGAGTTTATAATTATAAACCTACCATCATCAGCTCTCTCCACCATTTCAACATCGTCAGGCGCATCAGCATCAGCCTTGCTGTCCTTGCCATAGCAATTCATCAGTGCACCCAGCTGCCCGGACACATCGCAATACGCCAACACACCATTTCCTGAAAGATAAATAGTTTAGATACATACCAGTGGCGGCGCGTCCATAAAAGCCGATTCCCATCGGCTTGCCTGTTTTTGGACGTTTGAGCAGAGTTGTAAAGGAATATGTAAGCCAAATTAGCCCCGGCTTGCCTATGAATATGTTTGACGCGCCGCCACTGATACATACAATACAGGATACATAGAGACTTATTGGTCTACGAAAAAAAACGGACCTACTTCAAATTCGACTGCTGAGTTAGATGGCGCTCCGGCTCAATACATTATGGGGTACAATAAAACAGATGATGATGATGAACGTACTAATTGTACGCATTAACCCCCTTATCCATAAACGCTTACTAAAGTTGACAAGCTGATAATAGTTTGTCCCTTTCCATCATACTAATATACGTCAGAAAGGGACAAACGATTATTATCGGCTTGTGAACTTTAGTAAACGTTTATGAATAAGGGGGTAAGTCGTGGACAGACGCAAATGTATATGCAGCATAACTGTTAATTAGCTCACCACCCTTACAAATATGTATGGAATGTATGTCTACTAAAAGCATAGTAAATATAAGTTTTATATACCTTTAGTAGTAGTAGTAGTAAAACACTTTATTGTACAAAAAACAAAACAAAACAGGAAAAATAACATTCGTCATTAGTACAAAGGCGAACTTATCCCTTTAAGGGATCTCTTCCAGTAAACCTTTGAGCAATTGAGGGAGAATTGGAGACGGTAGACATCCGTACTGTACCAACAGCGTAAATAAAAGAACAAGAAAAGAAAATTATAATGATAATAAAAACGAAAAGTTTCTTAGTTAATTATAATATTACCTTTAGGGTTCCATGCTATCGCTGTAACATTATGTGATGTGGGATGCTCGATGATGCCCGTGCAAGTACCGGACTGTACTTCCCACACCGCTATCTGCCCGGCTATGGTGCTTGCCGCCAAATATTGACCACATGGTGAAAAGCGACATTGGGATATTGCACATTTTATCTGAAATATACAATTGCAATACTAACTAACAAATCTAACAATCGCAACTTCAAATCGTAGAAAAAATCTGGCTTAAGTAGCAGGGGCGGCGCGTGAAACATATCCGTAGGCAAGCCGGGGCTAATAAAATTTGGCTTACATATTTCTTTTACAGCTCGAACGTCCAAAAACAGGCAAGCCGATGGGAATCGGCTTTAATGGACGCGCCGCCACTGTTAAGTAGGCTCCTTTATAATCCAATATATTATTGGAAAGAGTGAACAATTATGTATTCCAGTATAATTTGTGCACAAAGTCCATTGAATTGTATGGAGGTCCCACCTGGCCCTATGCCTCTTCCTCAGGTAGAAAACCATCAGACTTTGTTCAATATTTACCAATTACAATAACAATTTATTGCAAAATGAAAGACTGCATTAACCTCTAAGATCCACCATATAAAGTTTTCAATTATTTAATTTGAACCTTATTTGATAAGTAAATTAGAACGAATTTCGTTTGTCTTAAAAAACAATGAAACAAAAGAAATGCTACTTTATTTGGTTCATGGAAGGTTCAAATTAGGTTGCACGAATATGTGCATTGTAATGTACATTAGTCTCATGTTAGTGAAATAATACTAACTGAGCTGTGTGTGAATGTCATCCTTTGTCCCCAAGTCTCATACTCCAATAAGGTCACTTCCCTGTTGTTGGGGTAAGCCAGGTACCTGCCCTCAGATGGCTCAAAATCCATGCGACCTGCAATATTTTGTGTGATATTAACTTCTTACTGAGGCTAAATAATGGACCTTCAATAGTTTACATCAGGGATGTTGCGGATATTCGCATCCACATCCGCATCCGCGGAACATTCGCATTATTTTCAACATCCGCATTATGCGGATGTTGACCAAGTTGGTAACTAACAGGAACTTGTTAGTGGCGGCGGCGGCGGCGTAGGTGCTAGGTAATTTCGTCATTATATATAACGAAATCGTCTAGATCCCGAAAAGTCGGCCAAGTTACTGTTTATTAAAAAAACGCACCTATATTCTTGCTCAAATACTAAATGTTTGGTTTTTTTTTAATAAAGAATGCTAAAAATATAATATTTGACGTTTTTTAAGTACCAAATCTTGACATCCGCATCCGCAGATGTGAGGCTTTAAATATCCGCGGATGTCAATAAATCTGCATCCGCAACATCCCTGGTTTACATATAAAGATCTTTACAATTCAATTCAATATCTTTAATGTCAAAATATACAATACAAAATAAAATTAAAAATACATAACTGACACAAAATAATATAATTGGTAAGAGTATGACGAGTAAAGTGGAGTAAAGCTTGACATAATGTACAGGCTTCTAATATCTGTCTGATTTTATTTACTGAATTAGATGCATAAAAATGAGAAGCAGAAGTAAAATACAACTACTTACAAATACTTACATACAACTTTAGCAGAATAAAATGTATTAATTTTAGGAACACAAGCTATTTCTTTGACCATTTTCTGTGTGTCAATGTCCCATATCCTCAACATGCCGTCCCCACAAGATGTGGACGAATATTTCATTTGTGGACACAGTGCTATACTGAGGACTGGGCCTTTGTGTTCAGACATCATAAATAAAGGAGCACCTCCTTCTGGACTACATATTTTTGCTTCCATGTTTTCTGATGTACAGCCCAAAGCCTAAAAAAAGCAAAATATAGAATCAGCAGTTCCATAGACTTAAATGCTTGGTAAATAATCACAGGAAATTTGTAGTGCAACTCACCTCAATTTTAGTGCTTGTCATAATTTGTGTTACCGATGCAGTAAATCTAGTGACAATACCGTCCTTGTCGAAAGCCGGGAATGTGTAAGCTTGTACAGCATGATTATCAGTAGCCACATACAGCCTCTTGTCTTTAAAACACACCGCTGTCGCGCTCTCTCCAACGCAATGGGAGTTACGATCGTCGTCTTTTATGTCAACCCATATTCGAACATCTCCGTCATTGCCGCAAGTAATTATATGCCTGAAGAGTAAATATATTTGTTTATAATCCAAATACTTATAGTATTAAAACATAAGCAATAGAAATAAAAACTCACTGTCCGTCTTCAGTGTAGCAAACATCCGTATAACCCTCTGCATGAGCATATCTTAGGGGTCTACTATCTATTTTCATTTTTATCTAAATTAATCGCATGTGATTTAATCCGTAATTATTAAACTATTTTAACTTGCACAAAATACATGAACAACCTCAAAACAAATCGACTTAATTTGACTTTGACGCTTCATTTGGCGGGAACAAACTTCCATCATTTCAATCTGTTCGAGTAACTGATAAAATCGTTACAATCATTTCGAAGTAAATATACCAAATCTTCGTTGCCGGTCAACTTTACCCATAATCGACATCTGAAATAAAGGGATTATCGACAAGTTGTTCGCACACTATTCGTGTCCTTAGGTTACCTAGTTTTTTACAAGAAGAACCTATTCACAGAATGTTTTCGTTTTAATCAAGGATTGTAAACGATAAAAACTGCTCCAAACTAATTAAATTAGTATCTGGTAACGACTCAAAATGAAAATATCGCATAAAACATCAGTTTATCGACCTGTTGGGGTCAAGCGGAAATCTCGCCAAAAATATATCAGACGTTAATCTTCTTACACGCCTGACCCCACAAACTTCACATTTTCGCAAAGATTTGCCCCCCATTTAAGCAAAAGAGAAAATAATTTTGTCTTTTACCAAAAATAATCACTTAATATTACCGCTGTCACGAAAATTTAAAATGACGGTTGACGTTTTACCGATCATACCAACCTAAAGAAAAGTAAGTATAATACGACTAAGTTGAAAGCAAGTATGGTATGTGCTACCAAAATGCAACAACAGTCATTTTAATTCGATAAGATTATTTCTATGCCTCAATGTTGGTAACAAGTACGTTCATAGTTTATCATAGTATGGGGTGTCGATGGGCTGGTCACCGATGTAAACATATCGAAAATAATTGTATATATTTCAGGATAATAATCGATTTTGAAATCAAAATGCCCAAAAAAATTCACCCCGATGCAAAAATAATAATTTTAAACACATTTAAATACTTGCGGCAGAAAAAGGACGAAGGATTCAACAGCATTCCATTAAACAATGTTTTGAAATTAGTTGCTGACATGACGGGTACTGATATTCATAGTGCGGTTGTAATGAACTGGTTAGTTTATTGGTACTAAATATGTATATTAATTATTAAATTATTATTTTTTTCTCATTCAAGGCGTCTGTAGTACTACAATCAAAAATATGCACAAAAAGAATGAGACTTTGCCGCCATTGCCACCGATACCAAAAAAAAGAATACAAATAGACGACTTCGACAAATGTGCCATTAGGCACAAAATTCATGAATTCTATGCTGTGCGAAAGCAAGTACCAACTCTCAAAACTCTGCTTACCGAATTAAAAAAAGATATAGGTTTTACCGGTAGTAGGGAGTATTTGCGATTGCTATTGCACAGTATGGGGTTCAAATATAAAAAGTGCAGAAACCAACGGTCCATATCTTCGAGCAACACGGAAGGGAGGCGGCATTCGCACTATTTCCCCTCTGCCGAGGTACAAGATTAGCGCGTCAATATAATCTAGCGCGGGTAATAAAACTAGTTGCACTTGGATTTTTCACTAGACCGAGTCCAGACGCGCGCGTGAACACTGCTGCACAAAAATGCCTGTTTGCTCGGTTTTTTGTTATAAAAAGAGGTCGGGGACATCAAATTTACAAAAAGAAAGTGTTACATTTCACATGTAATATTTTTTTAACATATCATACGTTTAATTACATTTAAATACAATTATTATATTTTAGTCTCAAGTAATTGTTGGATTTATCGATTTTGCTCGCTCAGTACAAATTGCGGATCGGTCGAGCGACAAATCCGACTTCTCATCTCTCAGAATACAATGACATACTTCAACGAAAATGTGTTAGTGTGCGTGTTGTGACACTAGTCACTCGTCCGTACACAAAAAGAGATCGAGGTTTGCAAGATTTGTCTTTGACGTGTGTCATTTTCTATGTATTTGTGTCGTCATTACAGAGGGCCTACCGCAAACCACGTTCGACGTGTTGCCTCCCTGTCACGCTTACGTATGAATTTACAAGTGCCATAGAGAGGCAACACGTCGAACGTGGTTCGCGGTGGGGCCTTTGATTGGATTTTGTATGTAAGTGTGTGAGAAGTGCAACTGTGTGCACCTTCCCCCCGCGAAAAATGGCAGAATGATTTGTACGGTGAGATATCGCTTGGGCCCCTCCCTTCCGACGTGTCGGAAGCCGGTGTTGCTCGAAGGTCCATATTGAAGGAGCGTTCGGATATTGTAGTTTGGCGGGAAAGTTATTTAGACGAAATAAAAGAAGCGAGGGACAAAAATATGCCTCTTGTTTATTTAGATGAGACTTACATCCATACTTCTCTTAACCATGCAAAATGTTGGCAGAGTGAAAATGAACCCGGTGTGTCGAAATCCGTTTCAACCGGCAAACGATATATTATCGTTCATGCTGGTGGACCATCGGGATTTGTTCCTAATGCACTCTTAATATATAATGATAAAGAAAAAAAAGCCGATTATCATGACTCCATGAACAGAAACAATTTTAAGAAATGGGTTTTGCAGAAATTAATTCCCAATCTCAGTGAACCCACGTGTGTTATAATGGATAATGCCCGGTACCATTCTTTCCAAATTAACAAAGCTCCAACATCAAACGATAGAAAACACATCATTGCTGAGTGGCTGCGTTTAAATAACATCTCATTTCCACAAAACGCATCTAAAGATAAATTGGTCACAATTTTGAGACGTCATAAACCGGAACCAGTATACGAAATAGATACGATTCTCTCAAATCATGGTCACAAAGTGATAAGGTTACCGCCCTATCACTGTGATTTAAATCCTATTGAGATGATTTGGGGCATCGTGAAGGCAAAAGTGGCAACTAAAAATGTTTCCATCACAAATGATGCCTTCCTAAAGCTCGTTGAAGATAGTTTTCAGGTATTTACATTTACAAATGTTTAGAATTTTATTGAATAGTTAAAAATATAACTAACTTAACACTTTGTTATTATTTAGGAAGTCCCTATAGAAAATTGGAGAAAATGCTGCGACCACGTAAAAAAAATAGAAGACGGATATAGTACAAAAGGTCCTATAATCGAATCACAGACAGAAAGATTTATAATCGAGGTTGGTGGTCCCGAAAGTGACTCATCAACTGATGAATCAAATGAAGATTCATCGGAGCCAGAATCTGATAAATATATGGATGTCGAATATTTAGAATCAGATTTTGACGGATAGGTTAGTTCATATTTAATTATCAATTAAACATGCTCTTTCGATTACCTGAAAACATAGTTTCACAATCTACAATTACATAGGTATTTGTATATCTCACTCGCTCTTGCACGATGCCAATACACACTGTCCCGACTATTCGTGACGTAGACGTAGTATTGCTATATGTAAGCTGTTTGTAGCGACACTATATCAGGGTCAAAAAGGAACTTGCCAGGCTTTACATGAGAGATAAAAAATAATATTAAGCGTGGTCAGAGTGATCTCAATACAACATATTATTAATGTGGGAAAGTTACTTATAATTTGTTCTACAATCGTTTATTTTTTAGTTTTTCGTAAATAACTCGTAAATGGTAGCCCACAGCAAAAAAATATATTTTACGTAAATAATCTGTTTCAGATTTCTTATAAAATAAGTGCTACTTTCTTTCGCTAAGATCAATATTAAAAAAATATATATATTGAAGGGAGAAAACAAATACTAAGGTCCCCTTTGGGGTCATCCATTAAAATTACGTCACACCAATTTCTAGGTTTTTTGACCCCTCCCCCCCCTTGTCACATTTGGTCACATTTGGCAAATCCCTCCGCCCCTAGTGTGACGTCACATTTTTTCTACGAAATCGCCAAATCGAATTAAGTAAGTACCTAAGTAATCTAAGTATTATTAATATTTTATCAAAATATTTTTGACGATATAAATATTAGTAATTTTATAACCCAAAACTGCTTAGGAAAGAAAATTAAACGATTAAAAACTATTTTCGTTTTAAAAACTTGTTATTTAAATGTACAGCGAACTAAATAATTTAAATAAATTTTCGGTTACTGATGAAGTTAAAGTGACGTCACAAAGTTTGTGTCTCCCCCCCTCCCCCATGTCACAATATGTCACATTTTCTTGACCCCCTCCCTCCCCCTAAACGTGTGACGTAATTAATGGATGACCCCTTTTTAGTCATTCGTAAATAACTCTTAAAGGATGGCCAATAGCTTTTTCGCTAGGACAAATATTTAAAAAGGGGACCTTAGAATTTATTTTCTCACTTTAATATCGTTTTTAATATTGATCTTAGCGAAAAAGTTTTAAAGACCTTTTTTGTAGGAACTTTTATGCTAATTATTCATGTAGGTAGGTTGTGTAGCTCTATAACTATATTTTTTGTTTCCAGATTCCTACTACACTTTAAAAAATAATTGGTAAATTAGCGGAGGCAGTTATAAAGTTGATCCAAAAAATTTTTATTAAGCTATGAGCTTAATCATATATGTTCCTTGAGTAATTCTAAGCATTTCAAGCCTGGGAGGCAATAAGAAATGTGTGTCTACTCGGATTTGTAATGGATTCAAACTTTCAACCTCTTTTTAACCCTGTTAGGGGATGAATTTTACAAAACGCTGAAATTACTTTTCCTGTCTTTTAATAATATCCCCAAATACAAAGATTCAAGTCCCGCGTTCGAAAAATTTTTTCATATCCATACAAACTTTCAACCCCTTTTTCACCACCTTAGGGGATGAATTTTCAAAAACGCTGAAATTAGTTTTCTTGTATGTTTATAATATATCGTTTTACGAAGTTTCAAATTCCTAGCTTAAAATAAAACTTGAACCCCAAACAAACTTTCATCCCCTTTTTAACCCCCTTAGGGGTTGAATTTCCCAAAATCGCTTCTTATCTCTTGTACACTTTATAAATGTAATCTAGTGTGCAAATTTCAACTTTCTATCTTTTGTAGTTTCGGCTCCGCGTAGCAAAAATCTCCAACCAAATTTTTCACCTTTTTACGTTTTTCTTGTAAAATTACTATGAAACTGAAAAAAACAAATATCAGCAATGAATTCTACGTCTTTGGTTTATACGAAAATGATACCAAACTTGCCCAAGTACCCACCAGGATCAGAATAGATATTTTTTAAAGATGACGGGTGGCGGCCGTCTTTGTACCCCACCCTCCCCCCCACCCCAGGCTAGAAATGCTTAGAATTACTCAAATATCAGATGTGATGAAGCTCATAGCTTAATAAAAAATTTTTGGGTCATGTATGGCAGCGTTACATAACTGATTCCAGTAAATATGAATAAATCAAAGATACGTTTTTTTGTCTTTTCTACTTTGTTTTGTTTTGTTAGTATGTGCATTGTTTTGGTTCCAAAAAGAGATTCCTCATCCTTAATTTATCGTACAGGTACATAGGTACAGTTTTAGAGAAATGTTGCTCCAAGTGAAGCGCGGCGGCGTCGAACTTCCCCCCTCCCCCCCATTAAATGAGACGTGGCTCTTGAGGTCTCCCGGTCTGTATCTGCTCAAGACCAGCTAACGATCAACTGTGCCAAGTTTCAGCGCATAGTCACAAAGTGCAAGGTCCCCATACAACGGTGTGCACTAACAAACCAGCTATAAGTACAATCTCGGTCGACCGATGTTCGGCATGACATTGATATGTCACAGATTTCAATTGTTTGGTTGAGTTAAATGTAATGCCCGTGTTATAAAAAAATCTTAAAAAAACAAAAAAAAAATATTATATAACTATGCCATTTAGTTCTCTTAAACGTACTTAACCATACCCCGAAGTTAATGGAATTCAATAAAAACACGGTATATAATTTTTAAAATAGAAAATACAACATACTTAATGTGTATATCTAATTTTACTTTTGATACAGAAGTACAGACACAGAAACATAACGAAAGCAAAAACAAAAATATTTATTGTTGAAAACAGGAGTGGGCCGCGGGAGCGCGGTCCCGCAGGAAGAATTTCTATCTCTATCTCGCTCACCCGCGCGCCTCTCTTACAACTCATACCGATTAGGCGGAATGCGGAATTAAAATGTGAATAAAATCACTAATCAATGCAAAATGATTCTTTTTTTCAGTAGGTACGTAATAAACAGCATTAGTACATCAATTTACATAAGAAAAAAATAGCTAATATCATTTCTAACTATGAGTACTGTGTGGCGCCGCTGGGGAGTATGCTCCCCAGCGGCGCCACTTTCAATGCCGATTATTTCGTTTCCTATCACAGGTACAGCCATAAACATTATATGTACATGATGTACCTTTTAGGTACATCATTTCACCATATAATTCATTGGTATTCGTTATGGTGGCGCCGCTGCAGAGTAGCACACGAATTATTAACTTTACGGTACGGACAGTGAACGTGTTAAGCCAAAACTAGGAATGGGCGTCTAGAATTGAAATTGGGTTAGGGCATGGCTAAAACCTAGTGCTAATATCCTGGAACTGATTCCTAGGGTCCCTTTTTTCATAAATTCCATTCTAATTACTAAGGCCCGGTACTGACGGACTGTAACTTGTTTGGGAACTGCACGCCGACGTTGCAGTTGGCGTGCAGTTTCAAAACAGATTGCAGTCCGTCTGTATCGGCCCTAAACCGTTTGATTTGGTGATATACCAAGAAAAGTCTGCAGCGATTTCGATAGCCCACGTAGGGCTACCAAAATCGAGTGTTATTTATACGTCATAATTTCAAAGAAGTTTGACGTTTAAAATGACGCACTGCTGCAGAATTTTCTTGGTCTAACGCTTAGTGGTCGTAAATTTTCGGACTTGTGGTTATGGGCATGCCATCATGACACTACTATGTAGGCGTTATAGTATTTTTCAACCACTACGGATACGGTGACATCTCGATACAATTTTGGGAGATTTGGTATTGTAAGCCACCGTACGCTTCGTGTTTTAAAAATACTATACGTGCATTTTTTGTGCAACAATGTGCGTACGTATGTAACTACGTAAATCTGATGAACTGCAAAATGCACACTTCAAGTCAAGCAAACAAGCAGAATCGAGTATATAGGTAAATCCGCATTTGCAGCAAAATTACAAAATCAGATCAGCAGGCAAACCCTTGTAAACATGCATTTTATCATTTTTTAACCGACTTTCAAGCAGGAGGTAAGGTAAACGTACTAGTGCTCGACATGCTAAATGCCCAATAGATGACACCTTGTTGTTACCTCTATTGACAATGACTAAGTTTCGAGATGATGATGTACTGGGACCGCGTCGAGCACCAGTACGTTTACCTTATTATATTCTAAAGTGCTACACTACCATTATTATATTATTATATACCAATTACAAAAGGTATTATTTAGAGTCAGACCAAACTAAGTTGGCAGCGATATTGATAAGACAGTCTGTGAGACACACCGAAGTTAACGGAATTAAAAAGAAACACCGTGGGTAAGAAATAGTAGTTATAGAAAAATAGGACAACTACCTAAATGCATAATCAAATTAATCAATTATCATCCAACCATGCTGATAAAATAAGCCACAGTCTCCCACATACAAGTACCACTTTAATTTTCCGTGCGGATAGTTATCAAACTAACACTCCGCCATACTAATTCCTAGACAACATAGATTGTAGCGCCATCGTTAGCTGCATAAATAACTTTGCATAACATCTGCGGTTACAAACTTATTTTTGTATGTGGGCAAATTAGGTACTAATATTGAGATATACAAAGTTATACAGTAATCATAGGTACTAGCGCCACGCTGAGCTGCATGTGTAATTTAAGTAATTTTGCATTTGCACTTGCTACTTTGTGGCCATTTTGCTAGTGTATGGTGTGCACACGGTTGTTCCAGTGGTATAAAATGGTGGTCTCTATACAATCGGTACCATTTGGCCGTGGAATACACGGCTGAAAACAGATTCTATAAACGGCACGTATTTTCTTCGTTTTAATTATTTTACCGATCAAAACAAGGGTGAGTTTTTTGAACTTGTTGTTTAACTTAACGTTTAAACCTTTTTTGTGAGTTTACAGATATTACATGAGGCAATTTATGGAGATATCCCTCTAGAAAGCACCTAATATTTTTTTGTCGTTTCTAACTTGAGGTAAGGTTTGCATACTAAAACAATAATTTGTTGCTACGAATACATGTTATTAATTTAGTTTGTTTAAATATTAGTTGAAATACTAACACAGTTGTTTAAACTTGATTTAAATCTATGAGTTTTTCTGTTTTAGTTTCAAAGGTTCCGCTACTCACCGCTAGATGTCGCTAGTCGGCACAAAAACTTTCGCCTCTTATTAATTTTGTTTTTCTTGGTTCAGCACCATGAGCGGCAACAAGCAGGACCTGCTGCTGTTCTTCGACCGGCCCACGGAGCCCTGCTTTATGCAGAAGGGCGATGACAATGCTGTCTTCCAACTCCCAGACAACTTCTACGTGAGTACCTACCCAAATTTTAAGAATCTTACGATCACTCCGCGAAGAATAAGGCTCTCATTTTAAAACTTTAAGCTAAAATAACAATATGAACTCGCTAATTTTTAGAATGGAATTTAGCAAAGTAACGCCTGATTTAATTAATAATTTTTTTATTCGGAGTGCTTCAATAACATGGCAATACAATGCTTGGTCATTGGAGTCGTTAATAGATAGATAATTTCATTATTCATATTTCATATTAGGTACCCACAACAAACATGCCATTGACAAACTAAAAAAAACAAAATAGCAAAAGTACAAAATAAAAGCAAGCAAACAACAAAATCACTACAATGGTACCTTACTTACATGAAATTGTACAACGCTTTCTTTTCAAGCCGGAGAAATATAAGAGCGCATCAACTCAGCTAGAGAGCAAGTTCGGCACGGGCTCAGGGCGTTCCATCCCCGTCCGCAACATCGCGCTCCCGGACCTAACGCTGCCCATGCAGCTGCCATACAACGACCAGTTCTCGCTGTTCGTGCCCGCGCACCGCCAGCTCGCGGGGAAACTCATCGACATCTTCATGAGTAAGTCCCGTCTACTGTCGCTGCATGCAGCTGCAACAACGAGCAGTTCTCGCTGTTCGTGCCCGCGCACCGCCAGCTCGCAGGGAAACTCATCGACATCTTCATGAGTAAGTCCCGTCTACTGACGCTGCATGCAGCTGCAACAACAAGTAGTTCTCACTGTTCGTGCCCGCGCACCGCCAGCTCGCGGGGAAACTCACCGACATCTTCATGAGTAAGTCCCGTCTACTGACGCTGCATGCAGCTGCCACAACGAGCAGTTCTCGCTGTTCGTGCTCGCGCATCGCCAGCTCACCTTTCAAGGGTTTTAAGACTTTTGAGGGTTACATTTACCTTTTTCCAGGACACTCTGTGATCTCTATCACTCAGCAAAAAATAAATTTAACTTTACGCCTTTAGTAAAGGTCCTTGCATCTCTGAAGTACAGTCACCTTAGTAGTAGTATGTTACTATTTGAAGGCCGCAAAAATATGTGGCACGCTAATAAGATAGTGCAGATATTGTTCCGGCCTTTGTTGTGTTACGTATTATTACAGTAGGTGACTGTACCATGCTGGAGCTTCTATAATTTAATATCGGTCTCTCCTCAGACATGCGTGATGTCTCCGACTTGCAGTCGGTGTGCTCGTACTGCCAGCTGCGCATCAACCCGTACATGTTCAACTACTGTCTCTCCGTCGCCATACTGCACAGGTAAATACATTCAGAAACTATTACTTATGTACCAACCATTAGTTTAAAATTTGACGTAGTTGTGTTTTATTCCAGGCCTGACACCAAGGGTCTGAACATCCCGACGTTTGCGGAGACGTTCCCCGACAAGTTCGTGGACCCCAAGGTGTTCCGTAAGGCGCGAGAGACCACCACCGTCGTGCCTGACGGCTCCAGGGTACGTAACGCTGCAGATTGGGAACCTATAAAGTCCGCTTATGAGCCAGACCTGTGGCCAGATTCGTGCCTATTTATTCCACACGATGGAATTCTAAATTAGTTTTCAAACAGGAATATCGGGTTCTTTTTAAACGGTAGTCCTACCATTGGTTAGTCCATCATCTCTCCTAGTTCCCCTGGGCCAGATGGCACGCGAAAACGCATGCCATCTGGCCCAGGCAAACGCATTTCCCCAACGTTAAAAATGAAATAAAGGTATATGAGGTGCTAATGAGTTACCTAATTAATAAACGAATTGTAGATGACATCATCGTCGCTTAAGCATCATAGTTATTTATTAATATAGGTAAATAGTATAAGTAAGTAAATTTAGTAATATAGGTACATAAAAGTATATTATTTATGATACCTACCTACGTAAAATCTCTGTCTATATTACGCTCCCATAAACCAGGCAAGATTAAACATCGAGTCAATGCAATGTTATCAAGATTTTAACAAGCTTTTAACTTATCTGTAAGAGCACAGAATAAGTAATAGTATTATGTAAGAGTCTCATTATTTATGGGGACAGATGTAAATAAATAAATAAATAAATAAATAAATAAGAGCGATAACTTTGACTAATATTTGTACAAATCTCCACAGATGCCAGTAGTTATCCCACAAAACTACACGGCCGCTGATGCGGAGCCGGAGCAGCGCGTGGCGTACTTCCGCGAGGACATCGGCATCAACCTCCACCACTGGCACTGGCACCTCGTCTACCCCTTCGAGGCCGCTGACAGAAACATCGTCAATAAGGATAGACGAGGAGAGCTGTTCTATTACATGCACCAGCAGATCATCGCTAGGTATGTCCATTCTCTGGCGTAACTTCCTGGTTGCTCCCTGTTTGCTGGTTGGGTTCTGCCTGGCGAAGTTACTTCCGGTACTTCTGCGTCAACTTGCACCACTGGCACTGGCACCTCGTCTACCCCTTCGAGGCCGCTGACAGAAACATCGTCAACACGGACAGGAGAGGCGAATTATTCTATTATGTCTTGCATAATTTGGTATCTGACCCTTGACATCATCTTCCTTCTGGTCTTACTTCTTGAGACTGCTGAGAGCAGCTCCAGATCATCAGCAAATTGGCGAGAAACATACGTTTGCAAATATTCTAAAGCTTTAAAACTAGCGGATGTTTCGAACCCAGCCCTGCCCACTGGAGATATATGACGTAGGTACAACTCCAGTTTAAAAAATACCTACTGTAAGTACTTATGTCCTATTTTGCAAACCATTCGACTTCAAAATGTGTCCCTGTCTACAGTGTCTATCATAATTCCTACCTAATATCCTATCATAATTAATACCTTTTTTCTAGATACAACTTTGAGCGTCTCTGCAACAACCTTCAAAGAGTGCAGCGCTACAAGGATTTCCGGGCTCCCATCGAAGAAGGATACTTCCCTAAACTAGACTCGCAGGTCGCCTCCCGCGCCTGGCCTCCCAGGTAACCAACCAAGAAATTCGTATTCCCAAATATATTTCCACAGATTTACCGACAGTTGCTAACAATCTCACAAAATATAGAAGTAATGTCTCATTCGTATTCACTTGATATCATTCTAGTTTATAGGATTATTTTTAAGGTAAACCCTCCCTAGCCTTTCAGTCAATGGAAAAACTATTTTCTGCGAATTTAAAGATTTACAGAAGGATGTTTCGATTAAAGTCCCAAAGTTATCTTTTGGTTAGTCTCTAGGTACATCCTTGAAAGCGAAATAAACACAATAATGCATTTCTTTTGTAAGATAAACAGGTCGTGTATGTTGGTGCTGTTGCCCCACATAACTATACCGTATCGGAGCCAGGAGTGAGCAAAAGCATAGTAGGTACATAAGGCGGTTTTTACATCTGTATGTTTCTTTACTTCTCCTAGAGCGTATATAAATGAAGAGAGTTTTGATATGATTTTTTGGATATGGAGTTTCCAGTTTACGTTTGTATCTATTTCAATGCCTAGTAAGTCAGAGGAATTTACGCAATCTATGGTTTGATTATTGTGTTTATAATTTATGGATAAGCTACTTTTCTGATGCGGTTTAAACTGCATGATTTTTGTTTTTTCTATGTTTAATTCAAGGTTATGGAGATTTAGCCAATCAACTACTTTAGTGAGGGTGGCGTTTAAAAGAGAATTTAGGTTATTTTCATGTGTAGAGTATGGAAAAACTATGGAGATATCGTCTGCAAATAGGATGCTAGTTTGGTCAAGTATTTTAGGGAGATCGTTGATATATATTAGGAATAGGAATTTATTCAAATCAATGTCTTTAGGTGTTAATTAAGATTGTGTATAGGTTTTCCGGAAGCACCATCAAAGACCTAGACCGGCCGGTGGACCAGATTCGCGCAGACGTGTCCCAGTTGGAAACCTGGCGCGACCGCTTCATCCAGGCGATCGAGGAGGGCGCTATTGATCTGGTCAGTGTTAACTCTTTAATGACTATAAGACAATTTTTTTATACGACGTCGGTAATAAACAAGCACACGGCCCGATGATGGTAAGCGGTCACTGTAGCCTATGGACACTTGCAACTCTAGAGGTGTTACATGCGCGTTGCCGACCCTAACACCTGGCACCCTCGTTGAGCTCTGGCAACCTTACTCACCGGCAGGAACACAACACTATGAGTAAGGTCTAGTGTTATTTGGCTACGATTTTCTGTAAGGTGGAGGTACTTCCCCAGTTGGGCACAAAGCGAGATGACATTCTCAGTGCACAGAACTCTTTTTTTTGGACGTAGTTTAAGGACATATCCGGGTCCAACGTACTGTATTCGTGATTTGAATGTTTTCGTCTTTCAGCCAAGCGGTCGCAAGCTGCCCTTAGACGAACAGACCGGTATAGACATCCTAGGAAACCTGATGGAAGCGTCAGCTCTGAGCCGCAACGCCGCCAAGTACGGAGACCTGCATAACATGGGACACGTGTTTATTTCTTATGCTCACGACCCTGACCACAGACATCTCGTAAGTACCTATTTCTTATTTCCAGAAAAGCTAATCCCACAGGTCAGCTTCGTTTGACTTCCTGCATAACATGGGACACGTGTTTATTTCTTATGCTCACGACCCTGACCACAGACATCTCGTAAGTACCTATTTCTTATTTCCAGAAAAACTAACCCTACAGGTCAGCTTCGTTTGACTTCAAATATAAATTATTTATATAATATTGCGATGTTTTTACTACCAATATCCTAAATTGAGTTCAAAATTTTGAGCCACCTATCTTCGAAGATACATCCTATCCGTAGTTAACTAAGCATTTAAGTACTCCATTTATTTGCCAGATAAAACTTCAATTTAATTATTGTTATGGCTGGCAGACCGGGACCTTGCAGAGAAGCTGCTCAACAGTGCCGATAACAGGCTGAAAAGGATAACTATTACGTAGAAAAGGAGTGATGATGGTTCACTTTACAGGAACAATTCGGTGTGATGGGAGACTCAGCGACAGCCATGCGTGACCCGATCTTCTACCGCTGGCATTCCTACGTCGATGACATCTTCAACCTGCATAAGGCTAAGCTCACGCCCTACAGCAAGCAGCAGGTAAAGGACCTATCATCATGTAACTATCATTACCATCGTTGTCATCACTAGTAGGATCTGTGACGACAATATCTTCAACATACAGTATATTATGGTTATAATCATTAGGTTCATCGATTGATTACCTAATATATCGTAACGCCCCCAATACAATGCCACTTTCCGTAACTTGCACATGACTGTGTACTCCCAATACTGGTAGTTACGGCACTCAGAATAAGTACTTTTCACAATCTCACTTTGCTGATCTTGACCCCTTTCACAACTACATTATAACTGCGGAAGTAGTAAACTGTAATTAGGAGGTTCTCGGAGCGGTTTGACCAAGACATGAATTTTGATTACGAGAAAACGGGAGCCTAATTATCTTCTTTCAGCTGGACTTCCCCTCAGTCCGCGTTTCCTCCATCAGCGTCGAAGGTCGCGCGGGAGCCAACACCTTCGCCACCCAATGGGAGCAGAGCACTGTGGAACTGTCCCGAGGCCTGGACTTCCAGCCAAGAGGCAGCATGCCAGCACGCTTCACGCATCTGCAGCATGAGGACTTTGTCTACAGGTTAGTACAGAAGGCTGTTAGCCGCTGAAAGCTCACGAAAGTCGCTCTTACTTAACCAGTAACAATTTAAATATAATAAGAACGGGTCACTCACGTATTTGAAGTAGAAAAACGCTCGACATGTTTCACTTCGTACCGAGGAGGGTCATGAGGAGCTTGCTTTTTTGATATATTTAATATGTCTGTGTCTCACGGAAGTTTTGTCAGTAAAAATTTGATTGCCATGATCAAATCGGTCAGGGCAGGAGATGATTACGACGAGTATAAAATATGTCCATACATACAGCAGCGGGTTGGTCGTGTAGCCTTTTGGAGCATGTCCGATGGTTCTAATCAGTTTAACCAAAATATTAGAAATTCTTGAAATTCTAGCTATAGCATAATTTTGTTTCATCCTCAGCATCGAAGTGAACAACACCAGCGGCCAGTCACTGATGGGAACTGTCCGCATCTTCCTCGCCCCCGTCCAGGACGAGAGCGGACAACCGCTTCCCTTCGAGGACCAGAGGCGCGGAATGGTGGAACTTGACAAATTCTCCGTTGGCTGTAAGTCTTCACCTTAGCTTTAGTTCAACGCAAGTTGTTTTAAAAATAAGTCGTCCAAGGTCCAAGGAAAGAAAAAAGAAAGAAAGAAAGAAGAAGAAAGGGATATATGGGACGCTTAGGGCGAAGACCGATCGGATGTCCCAGATATTGCTCGGGCGATGAGGTTGAAGCGTACCTACTTGCGCGATCCGATAACTGGCGGCAGATTACGCTGGATAAAGACAACTGGCGTTTACTCGTGTCGGAGGCCCAGACTCATTTTGGGTCGCTGCGCCATTAAGTAGTAGTAGTAGTAGTAAGGTGTAAGAAAACCATTTCAAAGTAAGATTTCAAAAGAATAAGCGTCACTTGCACTATCCCACTAACCCGGGTTTAACCAGTTAAACTGTTAACCAAAGGTCAAATTGTACTGGTAACCATGCTAACTCCAGGTTTAACCGGTTAAATCCGGGTTAAGTTAGGTTAGGTTACCATCCCATGGTGCAGGTGGCCCTAAGGGTAAATCTGGATACTAAAACGTTTGCATATTCTAGTGCGCCCCGGCAACAACACCATCAAGCACAACAGCAAGGACTCTTCGGTCACCATCCCCTACGAGCGCACCTTCCGTAGCCAGGTAACAACCATATTAAGATACTTTTGTCCTGTCGAAAGCCTTCGATTACGTAGATTATGACACACTCATTTTTAGGGTTCCGTACCCAAAGGGTAAAACGGGACCCTATTACTAAGACTTCGCTGTCCGTCCGTCCGTCCGTCTGTCTGTCACCAGGTTGTATCTCACGAACCGTGTTAGCTAGACAGTTGAAATTTTCACAGATGATGTAATTCTGTTGCCGCTATAACAACAAATACTAAAAACAGAATAAAATAAAGATTTAAGTGGGGCTCCCATACAGCAAACGTGATTTTTGACCAAAGTTAAGCAACGTCGGGCGTGGTCAGTACTTGGATGGGTGGCCGTTTTCTTTTTGCATTTTTTCCGTTTTTTTTTTGCTTTATGGTACGGAACCCTTCGT
The DNA here is from genome assembly GCF_963556715.1 of Cydia fagiglandana. Classification (NCBI taxonomy): domain Eukaryota; kingdom Metazoa; phylum Arthropoda; class Insecta; order Lepidoptera; family Tortricidae; genus Cydia; species Cydia fagiglandana. The sequence continues at coordinate 15,502,546 of NC_085951.1, read as the reverse complement.
GCGCGAGTCCGACTCGCACTTGCCCGGTTTTTAAACTAGGAGTACCTCAGGGTTCTATCTTAGGTTCATTTCTGTTAAGTAATGTTTAGATTAAGACGTTGTTTAGTTGACACTTAACATTTTATTATTAAAGGAATTTGACGTTTATGATAGCACTCTGTTGTTTGCCAAATTGGTGCGGAGTTTGTTTAGACTCTTAACTAGCTCTATTTGTTAATGACATGATTAACTTACTTGCTTGTTAGTATTAACTAGATATTGTAGAGTACGTCTACATTAGCTCTGTATCGATTTGCTCTGTAGCGACAAAGTACGATAGCGCCACTATAAACATCATATTTATACGAAGAAAAAGAAGAGGAGAAACCTCTAATCTCTTTCACTACAAAATCTAAGCAGAATTAACTTGGTCCGAACTTAGCCATTTAATATTGTAGCTCTACTATCTTTCGATGACATAATAATGTGCTTCTTGCCGAATAATGTTTAGCGGAGTAAGTAATCGCATAAGCAACATACAATCGAAATGAGAATATCCTCCTTCTGTTTTACGAAGCCAGTTAGATTAGAACACATGTTTAATTTTGAATCCAGGAGGCGCGCCCCGGCCAGCCGGGCTCCGACCAGGCGGCCGAGTTCGACTTCTGCGGCTGCGGCTGGCCGCACCACATGCTGCTGCCAAAGGGCACCGCCCAGGGGTACCCCTGCGTGCTGTTTGTCACGGTCACCAACTGGAACGAGGATCGGGTAAGGAGAAATTATGTTTAATGAATCCATCCGTGGGGATATAAATCCAACACGCAGGCCCCTTGGAGAGCTCCTCCTGAGTCCCTGAGGCCCTTATGAAGGATTTAATCCAAATCAAATTTTGAATTAAAATGGAATACAAGGAGGTTCCAAATTCGAAACTGCAATAATGACAAAGGGGACTCAGGAGGTTAATGTCATGTAGAACGCCTGCTGGAACCTGTTCACAGGTGCAACAATTAGAGACCCATGAACCGGTCGCAGCAGGCATTGGCAGTATATTGTAGGAAAAGTGAAATTAACATTATTATTGTTTTAGGTTGAACAAGACCTAGTAGGCTCCTGTAACGATGCAGCCTCGTACTGCGGTATCCGCGACCGCAAGTACCCGGACAAGCGCGCCATGGGGTTCCCCTTCGACCGCCCCAACCCCGCGCGTTCCCTCTCCGATTTTCTGCAGCCCAACATGGCTGTGCGAGAGTGCAGGATCAAGTTCACTGATGCCACAAGGGTCAGAGGGAAGCGGTAGATCTTAGTTTACAGAAACTGCCCTAACCATATCAATATTATCCAATACAACATCGCTACCATCAACGGCCACCATCAAATGGCTTCGAAAACATAAAAGAAATGGAAATAATAACTAGAACCGCGTTTTTAGAGAAAGAGACCGCCTTTACTTTCACTGAATATTGTCGCCAAAACTAGGGTTAGGTTAGGGTATAGAATGAAAGAAGGCACCTTGGTTTATCGTAATCGACCTTGCTTTACGAATATTGGACACCGATAAATGTAGAATCATTTTAAGTAAATTAGTTTTTAATGGTAACATTATCTTCGGGTTCGTTGCTTATTAATAGCAAACATGCTTTTATTTAGTTGTAAGTTACGTTATATTTAATGTTTGTGACATCATTTTTATTGTTTGACTTGTTTTACATAGCACATTAAGTGAACTTATAAGTACAAATACTATTTGCTGTGATTAGATCGTTACTTATTGTAGGTAAGGTTTAGCTGGTCTACAATACAACTTTTTTATATACCTAGGAAATTAAATCAAAGATAAGTTAACGATTAGATAAGTTATATTTAGTTACTTTTTCTTATTTGCATGTTAGTTAAATTAGTTTTAGCAAACGGGTTTTATGATAACTATTGCATATGTACATACTGTATATAGTTACAACGACAAGACTGAGTAAATCTAGCCTCTTAACAAATACTATTGTTTTCTTACCCATCTAAACATCCCTATTATTTATTAATTAAGTAATTTTATTTTATTTTTAGCATTTTATATTCTTACTTTAGTCGATGTTTTATACGTTGTCACCAGATTTATTTAATACGAAAAAAAAACAAAAAAACACTCAAACTATTCAATTTATTGGCGCAAACTGAACATTGTTCACATTGTATCCATCACCTTGCACCACCTTATACACTGGCAAGTTATTAGCCACCCGATATCCCGACTGTGGCAGTTGTGGATTTATCAAATATATGCTACTCGGTACATTCATGTTATTAGGTACGGTCAATGCGGCGTATAGCTGACCGTTGAGCATGTAAGTATTTGAAACTGTTATTGGAACTATATTTGTATCCTGTGGTAAATTCCCATTATAATTTGCATTGGTATTTTGTGGAATATATTGCAAATTGTCACCAACATTTGTAGGATTCATTATATTCCCTTGATCATTATTAAAACTATATTGTTGTTGTGGGATAGTACTTTGCAGATTGGGGTTTGTTTGTATCGGTTGATAAGTTTGGACATTATTGACAGGAACAATCATATAGCTACTAGTATCTCCAAATCTACTCGATAAGTCTGGCTTGGTTTCATTAGATTGTATTGTATCATTTTTCATTGTTATATTATTGTTTGCAGTTACATTTTCTTGAAGAACATTCGCTTCTGAAACATCAGTTTCTTTAGGATCTTGATTTGGTCTTGGGCTTGTTTGAATATTATCTTTATCGTTCTTAGTTTTGTATGTATCTTCCTCTGTTGGGATTGGATTAGTAAAAACTTCTTTTGCTTCAACAGCAGGCACTACTTTCGGCAACAAAGGGGTGTCAGTAGTAATCCTAACAACTTCATTACGTTTCTTGTTATCCATTGCACTTAGGGTTTCACTGACAATCTTATTCACATCAGGATAAAGTCTCGTATCATCATCACTTGGAAAAAAGATTGCATCTGAATCTTGAGTCTTTACACCTGTAACAACACGATTAGCATCACTTGTCTTCATCTTTTCAAGCACTTGGTGTTCTGCATCAGCGTCTGAGTTTACTTCTTGAGTTTTCTTCTGTACGATGCTGAATTTCCCTCGCAATTTACAGTCTGTGAGAATTACTGCGCACGCGATGATCAGAATTATCTGCAAATAGAAAAGTAAATTCTTTGTATTTATTGGTAATATGAAAAATAGTTACACTCATTTTAATTTAATTTAGTACTGTGACATGTTAACTGTACCGCATTATTTGAAATAAATGAAATGGTGAAAATAATCTAAGTACCACGAGAGTGTTTCTAAATTGTTTTTTCGTTTATTTAAAACACGCTCGGTTTGTCAAGATATGCTAGTAACTTTTAGATATTATTGTTTTACAATCAATTAAGCACTACATTAGGCACTAAATAAGTTTTCTGTGTTTCGTTAAATGTATATCTTTAATGACTTTAACAGATTTAACAAATAACTCGTATTAACACTCTAATATATATATCCGCTTACGCGCGTATTCTGCTTTAAGTTAATGCAATAAAGCTTCAATTACCTTGTCTCAGAATTCGTTTAGAAAATATAAAATTAAAACATACCTGCGTAGGAGCAGCCATGGCGCGAGTGACAGCAGAAATGATGAATCTGTCATTATGATGTCGTTACTTTATTAATCTATTAAAATATCAATTAACTTGGAAAACCCGCTGGCGGTTGTGAGAGGTTGACAGCTAATTTGGTAATAGTTTTACATAAAACTAAATTCTAAGAAGATGGCAAATTAATATACCACGTTCTTAAGATGACCATATGTGACGTTCCACGGAAAAAGGTACCTTATGGCGGCTGGCGCTTACGTCGCATAGATCCGTAACAATATTGGAGTGGCGTTAATAATAGCGTAAGCGCCAACCGCCATAAGGTACGTTTACCCGTGGGACGTCACATATTTCTATTGATTTCTAAATGTTTTTTTTTCTCTTTGATGATATATGGATAAATATATTTATTTGCATTAAGTGTGGTAAACATTTATGGTCATCTTTACATAATCATGAGATGAAAAATTGAAAACTTATAGGTAGAGTCAGACCAAGAATAGTCTGCAGCAGAATTGATATCCCACGCAATGAAAGTATTATAAACGTCAAACTTCTATGAAAATATTACGTATAAATGACACTTGCACTGCGTGGGCTATCAAATCCGCTGCAGACTTTTTTTGGGCCGACCTAGTTTGTCGGTTGAAACCATTTTTTGGCTAAGTGGGTTCACTTTGTTCGAGTGAAGTTAATATCGAGGTTAAAATACTGAATAATAGTCGGAACTGCGCTTTACTGAGCGTTAATTATTGCACTGGCTTCATCGATAACCGGTCATTACCTAATGATAAACGTTTCTAACGCAGGCGACCGCGAACATGATACCATACTACAATCATATTTATTAATATAGGTACAATAATAGAATGGGTTATAGAATTTAACCGAAGAGAAACGAGAAATAAAGAAAAACGCAGAATCCAAAACGCAACTGTAAAATAGGAATTGTTACACACTTTGGGAACAAATAAATTATATTCTTTTTCTTTCTTTCTTTCAACTACGTTGTAAATGATTGTATTGAGTTTTTAAGGTAGTCACACTATCTACTATGTATGTACCTAGTACCTACATATGTACCTATATGTAAATTATAAACCGAAATAGATGTCATATACTTACCTACTACAGAAAAATTAGCGAAGTCCTCCAGTCTCCAATCCGGCCTCTGCCACTACGAGTACCACACGTTGGTGGCAAACAAGCATATGACCCGAGGAGTTACATGCGCGTTGCCAACCCTTAACCCTTTATAAGGCCCGTTGACAGGGACGTGCTATCGCAGAATTTGTTGCAGCTATCAGAAGCCTACATTTCAAAAATCTATTTTAAAAGCAAGTTGAATATTCAATTAATGCAAACGATTTTGAGCCCTATTATTAAAACAGTATGGTTGAATTTCTGATTGAGCGTATGTGGTCGATATATCGCCTCTGCCTTATAAAGGGTTAATACATCTACTGCTCACTGGCAACGTTATATACTCAACAAACATCTCATATGACATCTACATACCTATTTCAGTTTAAGGACCATATATATGGTACAAAAACATGCCAAAAAACAATAAATAAAAACAACTAAAAATTACAATTAAACTAAATACAAACGATAACGCTTCAGTCTGACAGTTAAGCATAACGCAGCCAGCATATTGGGGAGTTTGCCTTGCCTTTGCCGCAGGGGCCTTTTTTATTAGATTTAGTTTTATTTTATTTTAGAATAGTTTGTATTTAGTTTAATTGTAATTTTTTTAAATAAAACTTCAACTTATACTTCAAATAGTCATTTCTTATTTAATAAAAAATCATCATGATCTATATAAAAAAATACAGTTTAAGATCTAATAGTTCAAAAATGCTAAAAGGCAAAAGGGTGTTAATTATTGGTAAAGAGTGGAAAGCAAAAAAAAAATACATTCAATAACACAAATAATGTAAGAAATCTCTAATATTAAGTATAGGTCGTGGAAAGTAACTTTTACAATGAGACCATATTTTAGCCCGTAATCAGATGCTTTAAAACTTGAATATAATAGCAATATTTATAGGTAAGTCTACCACATTCATAATTAGATATAATAGCATATTATATCCTTATAAAAGATCCTTATGAAAATGTGACAACCTATTTGTTACATTAAGAAAAAATAAATAAACAAGAAATAGAAATAATGAACTTGAAAAATAATTTATTGGTTGAAGATTTGAAAGAGAATTATAAAATAAAGTGTAGTGACAACAATGTAAAACCAGGTAAATAAAATAGGATATTAGCTGGATATTAGTAAGAAGAATGTTCAAAGAACTATGAAATTTATTGAATAGTGATTAAAGGCCTGTGCACACCGACTGCATGTGCGTGACGTGCACGTGCGCGTGCGGCGTTGTAGTATACAAATCCTTATGAGAGACGGCACACCGCTTGCGTGACGTGTGCGTGTGCAGCTCCAACATTTTAGCGCACGCACACGCGCACGTCACGCACACGCAATCCGGTGTGGCTCGGCCTTAAGCATCAAAGCTGCTCGTTATTATAGTTAATGAAATTACGCTTTGACGCTATGCACCTCTTTGTCGGGATACCTCCTGAGTATCTTCAAGATGTCATAAGTCAAGGGCATTCTGAAGCCGTACGCAAATGCGGTTCTCTTGTCGAAGCCGATGCCCTGTCGCCCGATGTCGTAAGGGACTGGTTGCTCGATCAGTCCACCGTAGCCAACGTAGTCGGGGTTGCTGTAGCCGTAGCTGTAGCGGTCGTAGTCGGGCTGCTCGTAGCCGATGGGCTCGTAGTTGATGTAACCTTCGGGGCCGGGTTGAGACGGCGCAGCGAAGGCTGCTGCGAGGAAGATCTGGAGAATTGATGGAAAGTGACGCACGCGTATTCGGGAAACGAGATAATCACAAGATCTAGAAACGATATAGAGATCAACTAGATTTACATTAGATATCGACTAGATGTGACTTGGATATCTAAGTCATAACTTGTCGAAATCGTTCAAGAGGGCCTCCAGAATCGCGGAAACGTCAAATTTGACATATCTATCTTACAAATATCTTTAAATTATCCATATCGTCCCTTGTTGAGGTCTACAGTTGCCTCCAGAAACTCGCGAACTAAATTGACACGAGTTTGACAAATAAAATGATACCAGCCGGCGCAGCACGGTTCCATTTTTATCGACTATCACTATGCGCGTCCCTTTCGCACTTACATACTTGTTAGAACGTGACAGGCATGGTGACAAGGGATAAAAACGCGACCGTGCTACGCCGCCAGGAATAGCAAAGAAAAAATAGTCAGGGGTATATGTCGATAAAATGATATCGATAAGAAAGATATTGCACTTACTACCCATGTCATAATTATAAAGGGGTCACAACCGATTTAGATTTGTATGAATCTGACGAGAAAAGTGGTTGATTCGATTGTATAAGATTGTGACGTTACCGATCAAATCAGGAGGTGCGGATGCGAAACTGACAAATTTCAATGTTAGTATGCAGGTTTGGGCCTGGGGGCAAGTTGTTTATTTCAAGAGTTCGCGGTTGTCGCCATAAATCTAAAATAAGTGATTTAATTTTATGCAATGTGGCTGGTAGATGAGATTGATCGATAATTAAAGTTAGACCAAGAAAGGTCTGCAGCGATTTTGATAGTCCACGCAGTGCAACTGTTATTTAACGTCATACTCATAGAAGTTTGACGTTTAAAATAATACTTGCACTGCGTGGGCTATCAAAATTGCTGCAGACTTTTCTTGGTCTAACTGTATTTAAATTCTGACCTAATTGACAACTTGAATGTCCAGTTTAGGGCCTGGTCTTCTTTACAATCGAAGCAATAGGGATCACCGAGACGATTTAATTTTTACGTCCACACCACACAAATTAAATTGGAAATCTTATCTTATCTTACTTCCCCGTCTGGGTCAGCCTTTTTTTTGTATTTTGAGCCAAAATTACTGTTTCTATGTTGTGACCTACAACTTGTTACTCTAGCTGTAAGTTTTCCTAACAAATAAAATAAAATAAATGTAATAAAATATTTATTTAATTGCCTACAATATGTTTATCCAATATCCTTGTATCTATTACTATAAAATTGCACACTTCTCGAAATACCAAGTAAAATTTGTAAAATAACTTAAATTACTTAAAGATACATTTTAAGTGACCGCACAACAGTAGCGCCGCTAGCGGTGAATTTTCGCGATATTCTATTATTCAAACTTTTTTGAAAATATCGATATGAACAGCACTGGCCAAACTGTGGTATCATTTGTGCACATTGACCTGTCAATTTAGTTCGCGAGTTTCTGGAGGCAACCTTAGTAGAGATCTAATACATTTTCAGAATCGAGCCGACGACCGGGTCTAAAACGGAGCTCACTGATTCAGGAATGAATTCAGTTTTGCTTTAATTTGGCCATGATGGACGCGTTCTTCTTATGCGAAATATTGGTTGCCAAATGATATTCGGCAAAATAGTTTTCGGCAATGATTTAGAGAACAATAAAATTATAGCATAAAGAACAATATTACTTGTAACAAATATCAGTTTTCCTAACTACAACTTACAAGCGAGATAATCTTAAAGAACTTACGAGAAGTAATTTCATGATGATAGAAGATCTTTCCACTCTGTTCTCAACTAAAATACTGCGCAATTCGGCACTAAATGCAAAAAAATAAACCCACTGAAATATTACAGTAATTTACTCCAATTGGCATATTATAACAGAACCTTGACAATTAATGTGTAATTATGATACCTTTGACGATTAGGGTTTCGTACCCAATGAGAGATAATCAGCACCCTATTATTAAGATCATGCTATACGTTATTTTTGTCAGCCAGCGGACGCTAGGTAGCTAGGTAGCGGTAGATAGTAACTTATTGTATTGTTTTTTTTTGTACCTCTACAACGGTTAAAAACAATCCTCAAAGTAGGTAATAAGTATATCTAATGTAATGATATAATAAGAAAATACTGCATGGATAACATCTTATAAAAAAGTGGTCAAGCGTGAGGCGAACTTAAAGAATAAAATTAAAACACTTAAAAATCTGTTATGGTTTGGAAATCCTTCAGGCATAGCCAGACTCACACTTGGCTGGTTTTCGAATACTTTGTAAGAAATAATAGGTAAGTTAAGTATAGCTTGAAATTTTAAATATTACGATCCCATCCGGCAGAACGCACGCAGTTTTACAGTATCCATTTAACTGAAGCGGAATAAATCGATGAAAAAATATGGATTGATTTTGATAAAAAACGTATTTTATATGTCAAGAACGACGAGGTACTTGTACTGCGTTCTTCAAATCTAATGAGATATAGTTGACCAACTCGTAAAATCCGTCTAAGCTTACTTAGCATGGACTTGAACATAACAAAGTGTGGGAGTGTCATTTTAAACGTGAAAGTCGGACCACGCTAAGTATTCATGCCAATTGCTACGTCTATGGAGATAATAGGGATATGTATGCATTCTTACTGTTAAGTTTGTGCAAAGTAATATATTTATTTTGATTCTGGTAATTTATTCAATAGCAAAACTTATACAAACTATTATTAAAATTAAGTATAAACTAAATAAATTAAAACAAAAACTAATAAAATAAATAAATAAAACTTACCCACCTACCTTAGGTCCCCCAGATCTGTCCCCTGCGGAAGGGTACCCATAAGGCTGGCTACATTCCCACGCTGAATAGCTATGCCTATTCTTTGGCCTAGGAATGAGCAAAGTTATCGTGGTCAGAATCTATTTTCATAGAAATTTTACATAAATAGCCACGCTTCGTCATCACAAATTCTATGCACAGTTAGTTTGGTCCGATTCTAGATTATAAACCCTGATTAACTTGATGGCAACTAACTGAACTACTACAGATGTAGTGCATAATTATTTTCTGTTGTTTTTGCACGGAAACGCACGAACGTGTCTTGCTATTTCAGTCGCGGTACAAAAAGTACTGAGGTTGAATGTTTAAAAACATACATCATTATTTTGCTCATTTGGGAATGTTCTTGTGATTGTATGATCTGTATGTATATTTTACGATCTTTCTAAAGCATTTGATTGCGGATCATGAAATGATCTTTTTGAAATTAGAACGGGTCCATGTACCTACTATGATCTAACTGCTCATCTTAAATCTATTCAGTAAAACACAAAAATATTTTGTGTGAATTCTACAACTCATCAGTCTAGCGGAACTATAGTGAGATTTTGGAATGCCGCAGGGTTGTATATTGGGCCCACTCTTGTGCTATAATAAATACTTGCTTCGAATCTTTGTATACTGTATTTCAAAATAAATCGGAAAATTAAGTGTGGAACTAATTTACCACTAATTGATGATTTTAACTGGTTAACTATATAATATTACGTAACCTTCTGCTACTTAATTCCAATCTTGTGTTAAAAAAATATCAAATACAAAATAAAACCTTCATAGATTTAATTTACAATAATATATTTTATTATTAAGAGATGATAAACAAGTAAAGTACCTATAATAATATTTATTCCCTGATTACATTTGAATTGTAGCCGAGCTGCTGCCCCAACTATAATATGTTACTGCACGTTGTGCCTCTACGAGTTCTGCTCCTGCGAGTTTTGCCCCTGCGGGTTTTGGCTCTGCCTGTTCTGCCCCTGAGAGTTTTGCCCTTGTGGGTTCTGCCCCAGCTGGTTTTGTATCTGCATCATCTGCTGCATGCTCTGCAACAGCTGCAGGTTGTGAAGGTTCCGCTGCATAGTCTCTAACTGTAATTAATTAAAATAAATCATTAGTAATTAGCATTTTATTTACTTTGCTCTTGATAACTTGGCCGTAACAACTATTTTAAATATAATGTATCCCTGACTTTAACTTCTATGCCTCGTTCCAAAGAAAAACTTGCATTTTTAGAAAAAAAAATTATGTTATCAAATGCATATGTTGGTCACGAGGGCTTAAACGTGAAGTTATAGGACACTAGAAAGTTAGTCTGCGCAAGCTTAAGGATCTTCCTCGAAGGTCGTCTCCTCCCTGTGAGGGGCAGAAGACAGTTATCACTGCAGTCATCATCATCCGTCATGCTCAACAGCAAAACTGAGATGAACTTGTTGATTTTCTGGTTTACGAGAGCCTGGGTTTTGATTGGGTTATATAATTAGGTTGGAGATGGTGTGTGCTTACCGTTCCTCTCGACAATCCTCGCGGACCTGCCAACTGCCTCATCATTTGGGCGAGTTGAATAGTTCTTCTCGAAGGTCGTCGTCTCCTCCCATTGATTGATAGCAACGAGTCATCAAAGTAGTCATCATCATCATTCATCATACTCCAGATTAGAGCTGGGAGGAACCGCTTGTTGATCGTGTGGCCTTTGACAGCTTGGGTTTGGACTGGGGTTTTGGGGTTGGGAATGGTAAATGCGTTGGTTGACGCGATGAGTAGGACTAACTGAAAAGGGTTAGGTAAATTTTAAAAATACTTAATGGAAAGGAAGTTTGCGTCAATAGTATTTTTAGTAAGGAAGGTATAATTCATAAGATTGTATTGCTGGATTGTTTATTGTACATATATTGCGGTAATGTAACACCATAATGCACATTTTTCAGGCCGACGAATAGAAACATATTTCTATTAAAAATGCTAAGCCGCAATAACTGAATATAGAGGTACATATTTTATGATTAATAACACATTATTATGAAGAATTTCGTTAATACAAAAAATAAACGATTGACTTGTATGTCACGCTTAATTTTACTATGTTTTGTTAAGACTGCATCGAGCAAAATCAGCGAAAAAGGCAGTCACCGTTTAGTCGCTAGCGTTCACATCTCTTGATAAAAAAAATTATAATAAATGTCATTATTATCCCAAAGAGTGTGTTTACAACGAATCACCCTTGAAAATCTGAAATATTTTACAATATAATAAATACACTTATGCAAAGTTGTACCTAAAACGAGATGAACGAGTGTCAGCGTTTAGTAAAATTTGTATAAAAAAATCGATGCTCATGCTATAAAATCGAGTGATTTCGAAAGCCAGATAACTGGACTACAACGAATCAGGCTTTTCCTATTTTTCCTCTTAAAGGCTACAGAGAAATTCAATCGTAAACGTAAACTTTCGTAAAATTTCCATATATCCGCCATATCTGTCAAATTCTCCTTTCAATCAGATGCCCGCTGGGCTTGGTTCAAAGCGGACGCGTACCAGGATCTCCCAGTTTGACAGTTTGAAATTCATATCCGTATACGAATGATGATACCAGTGAAAAACTGTGTTCAAAATAAATAGGGTAAATAAATAACGTCACACGGAGATCTAGAGTCATTAAAATTTCGACATCTTTTTATTCACAAGTCATAATACTTAAAAAATATAACAAATTATTTAATAAAATATATGAATACAACCAAATCAGTGTAATTAGCTTCTTCCTAATTCACTTAAAATGAAAAAAGTTTGAAGATTTGTTATTTCTTATTGGAATAAATTTTCATTGTGCTGGTATTCATGTTACGTCATTTTAAAAACATATATGACATAATGTCAATATACTAGATAAACAATTTATCAACAAAATTCTTCACATTTTAGCCTAAGCAATATAAATTATTAAAATTTTATTTATTGAAGACGGAGCAATGTTGTTCACATAATTTCAGCAATAAAATTCTTAGTTTCAACTAGTTCTGTTGGTATCGAAAGTGCGTTACCCAATGAGTAAAATTACATTAATAACTTTTTTTAAATAAAAACAGAAATATCCCAGACATTAACTCTACTCTAAGACATTCACTCACAAACCCTCCCATACATTTAGTACGACGACTCACCCTTCAAAGAACGTTGGTGTCGTAAGAGATAAAACTGCTTGAGATTCATTATTTGCGATGATAAACACAGATTGATTGATTTGATTTTATTACAGTCAGGGGTGAGTCGTCGTACTAAATGTATGGGAGGGTTTGACGTTAATGTTTGGGATATTTCTGCTTTTATTTAAAAAAGTTATTAGGAATCATCCATTAATTACGTCACATTAATTTCTAGGTTTTTTGACCCCTCCCCCCCTCCTTGTCACACTTGGTCACATTTTGCAACTCCCTCCCCACCTAGTGTGACGTCACATTTTAGGTAATTTTGTTTTCAACGAAATGGGCAGTACTAACTCGGCATTATTTAAAAAAAAAATATTTTTGGTAAAATAAATATATATAATTTTATAACACAAAACCAATTAGAAACGAAAATTACCTACATACTTCCAAAACCTCATTATTTAAATGTACTGCGAATAAAAAAATATAAATTAATTTTCGGTTACTGATGAATAGTGATGAAGTTAAAGTGACGTCACAGTGTTCGTGACTCCCCCTCCCCATGTCACAACATGTCACATTTTCTTGACCCCCTCCCCCCCAAAACGTGTGACGTAATTAATGGATGACCCCTTAATGTAATTTTACTCATTGGGTAACGCACTTTCGATAACAATTTGAAGTTTTCTGATATCTGTTATATTTACGAAATTATAGCCTGGCTACACTTAACGATTACGCCCTGTATAAGTTACTTCGGGACGCGTCATGGTCATGGCCCAGAACCCATACTATCCGGGACACAGTTCTTTAATATTATGTGGGGCTAAAAAGGCCCTCTGTCAGTGCAGGTGACAAGGCCCGGTCCCGGGCCTTATTGAACGTATGAGATGGAATAGTAAATTTAAATATTTTAATATAGGTAATTATAATTATGAGTTTTTTGATTTCCCGATGAGTTTTAAGTAAGCATCACTTACTGACTTATAAAAGTATAAGCGTAGTACCTGCATTCTATTAGATGTTTTTAAAGCCTTATTATCAATAGAGCTTTAAAAATTAAGTTATAAGTAAAATATAATAAGCGTGTTTAGTTGTAAAAAATATGTTACAAGACCTATATATAACTAATGAAGGGATAATTTTAGATATAAGTAGTTCACTTCGAGTAGGTAAAATAGACGATTTCTTATATATTTAATAATAAAACTCCTAGTTTTAATTTGGTCTATGTCTACAAACCGCATACCTACCATCGCACACCACCACACTGTTAACTGACAGTTCGTAAACCTTATTACAAAAGGCATAAGGTCTACCGATGGACAGTTAAGAGCGTCGCCGTTTGTACCTATATTAATACAAAAGTCAACAACGAAAATAAATAATTACCTAATACGTCACATACCTATGACATGACATGAACAAACAAGGAAAGCTATATATAAAAAGTGTTTTTTCTCTGTCTTCTCACAAAGGAAAGTTTGACAGTTTTAATTCCTCAAAGGAGGTCAGTAGTTAACACTAAACTCGAAACAGCACCTTTAAAAAAACATTAGGGGTCACTGACCTGTCCCAGTAAATTGAGGAAGTGTGCGTGAGCTGCGTTTGTGCGTGAAATGGGGTAATTTGACAGAATCTGAAAATTTACCCTCCTCTACGCCCTCTTAAGTAGGTACCTACTTAATTTTTCTAATACAAATATTCACTTTACTAGCTTCAAGATGTTCATTTGACCATCTATAGAGCATTAAAAACTTTTGTATTTTGAAAACATATTAGCACATTTAAACAGAGACAAGAAAATATTTAAATTCACGATTGACCCGGTTCAAATATTTTAATATGTGTATGATATTAAGTTTAAAACCACTAAAATAACTTACCACAATTAAAGAGTTCATTGTAGATCGGTTCAGGAGTCGAGGCACGAACGGACGAGCGCATAATGGCTTAATTTGTTCATGTTCTAATAATATTTCAACATAAGTATTATATTTTGCAGTTTATTGCTAAAGAGCTTCAGTAAACATAATATATTATATCCAGAACTCCTTGTTATTCATGCTAATGAGTATACATATAGAGGAAGTAATGTTACAGTTGATGTATTTAACGGATTTACAATAATATTATTATCTACTTAACAATTCGCTATTTAATGTAAAAAAAATGTTGATAGTGAAAAGATAGTTTTAATAATTTATCGCACACTAAATAAAACCACCTAGTGTTGATTTGTAATATTTTATTATTGAAAAGAAATAAATAAATACATTATAAAAACATTAAGTAAAGGTAATCAAAAACGGCAAGTGTATGTGATATTTTTGAAGCAGAAATAAATAATAACACTAATATAATGTTCAAGAGTAGGTACTAAATAGTACTATAGAGTAACTAAAGAGTGAAAAAAGTGCCGAGCAAAACAAAATGTGCTTAAATAGATACCTACCTAAACAATAAACAACAAAACTTAACCTTTAATAAAACCTTACCAAGTATCAGTCAGAAGTCGGAATTAAAAAATAAATACGCATTGAACAGGTCGATTTCTTCGTAAGTTAAATAAAAATAATAACTACAAGTTTTGCCCCTACGAGTTCTGCCCCTGCGTGTTTTGCCCCTGCTGGTTCTGCCCCAGCTGGTTCTGTAGCTGCATCATCTGCTGCATGTTCTGCAACAGCTGCAGATTCTGGAGGTTATTCTGCATATTCTGCATCTGAAATGAATAAAAATTAATTATTAATAATTGAAAATTTGGAAATTTCAATAGCTGGGAAAATATTCGAAACTTTCCCCAAAGAACATAAGAAATCGAGACCTTTTTATATGGAAAGGCTCATAGGAACTACCTACAAATACTACAGTAATGTTAAAAAATCGCGCAATTCAGGAGTACAATTTTGATCAACCCCAGTGGTTCCACTATATTAAATTACACTTTTTGATTGGTGGACAAAAATTTATAAGAACTTGGCTGGATCAGCAACGCAGACTTCTTCACCTACTAAAAAATTATGTAATCCGCAGGCTTTTTCAATCTTAACCACTAAATTATAGACTAGTCTAAGGTGCCACCTAGGACCGTAGTCGTAGATACAAACGTCCCCACGGCACTGGCACCCGACGACGTCGCCTCGTTGAACTGTCGTGTCGCAACCACGTCGCAACTCCTATGTCTTAGTCGCCGACTCAATTTCCACATTTACTCATTGGCCTCCGCACTCCAAGATCCTGCAGTTTCCACAGCAACTGGTATATAATAAATATATATCATCAGCATACCGACTTTTGACGACTGGCCTAGTTGGTAGTGACCCTGCCTGTGAAGCCGAATGGTCCTGGGTTCGAATCCCAGTAAGGGCATTTATTTGTGTGATGACACAGATATTTGTTCCTGAGTCATGGTTGTTTTCTATGTATTTAAGTATTTATATATTATATATATCGTTGTCTGAGTACCTACCCAAAACACAAGCCTTCTTGAGCTTACTATGGGACTTAGTCAATCTGTGTAAAAATGTCCTATAATATTTATTTATTTATTTATTTATACCTGTGCTCTCGTCAATCCTCGCGGACCAGCCAACTGCCTCATCATCTGCGCAAGCTGCAGATGTCTCCGCGAAGGTCGTCTCCTCCCAATGATGGACGGGAGGTCGTCATCGAAGTAGTCATCATCGTCCATCATGCTCATCAGCAAGGCGGAGATGAACCGCTTGCTGATCTTGTGGTCTTCGAGAGCTTGAGCTTGGACTGGGGTTTTGGGGTTGGGGATGGTGAACGCGTGGATTGACGCGATGAGGAAGACTAACTGAAAAGTTTAGGCAAGTTTAAAATTTGTTCAATGTTCAAGGTAGGGGCAAAATTAGCAGTTAAGGGCAACAACTCGACCAACGATGTTCTCCGGAACTTTTAGATTTCTACGACACTTGAAATAGTGTTACACAATTAAAAGTCTGCAGCGATTTTGATAGCCCACGCAGTGCTACTGTTATTTATTCGTCATAATTTCATAGACGTTTGAAATAACGCTTGCCCTGCGTGAGCTATCAAAATCGCTGCAGACTTTTCTCGGTATGACTCTAGACGCCAGTGACTGACGTAAATGGGAATGGAATGGGGACGAACACTGAGTAATAACACCTTAAAACGGGAATTTTCTAAGTGGAAACTTGCATGAGAATTTTCTCATGAAAATTTCCAGAAAGTTTTGGATTTTTTAAATGTTCTGCAACTTATACATTGCTACTTTTAAGATATTTAACTCATAATAACTAACAACTTACTAATATCAAGGATTTCATTGTAAATTTGTGAGGAGGCGCAGCACGGACGGACAGACGCACAATGGTCTAATTTGTGTTTAATCAACATTTCAACACATATTTTGAAGTGTATTGGTAAAGAGCTTCCGCATACATACATAATTATATCCGCCACTCCTTGTAATTCGTACTAATGGTAATATAGCAATGTTTGTCTGTATATCTTCAGTGAAACCTCTGAAGTTGGTATTAAACAAGTCAATACCTACGCCACCTACGGAATAGTTTATTAATGGACAGCAAACAGGGTATAGGTATAATTTGAAAACCTTGATAAACTTTTGTTACAATTAATCGAGTATTTCAGGGGGCCTAGCCAAGGTGATAAGAAGATGATGATAATGATTGTTGATTACTTATTTTTCGACCTATTCTAAAAATCTGATATATATCGGGTGCAGCCACGGGCAACCACTAGTTACGTAAGCAATCGATAATGTGTAGCAGCCAAGCGTAGATTCACGCATCCTTTTACACGTATGCTGATTTAACCTTGGAATTACTAGTAAATACACTCGAGAGTAATGAAAATGGGTTATTTTAATGAAAATTTATCCTCTTTTATGATAAGGATCCTGACCGAATTATCATCATCATTTTGCATTTTTTTCGAGAACGACTTTTTCTGATCTGTTCACAACCTTTAGTTTATGTAAATCCGCGATTTTTGCATACTATTATAACAAAATATATATTGAAAGGCTAAATATATAAAAAACCGGGCAAGTGCGAGTCGGACTCGCGCACGAAGGGTTCCGTACCTCAATGCAAAAAAAAAACAAAAAAAAGAAAAAAAAACGGTCACCCATCCAAGTACTGACCACTCCCGACGTTGCTTAACTTTGGTCAAAAATCACGTTTGTTGTATGGGAGCCCCATTTAAATCTTTATTTTATTCTGTTTTTAGTATTTGTTGTTATAGCGGCAACAGAAATACATCATCTGTGAAAATTTCAACTGTCTAGCTATCACGGTTCGTGAGATACAGCCTGGTGACAGACGGACGGACGGACGGACAGCGAAGTCTTAGTAATAGGGTCCCGTTTTACCCTTTGGGTACGGAACCCTAAAAAGCAGCCGATATAATTACAAGGAGACTTGTCTTAAAGGTTGTTTGATACCATCTCGTCTTTACAATGTAAATTATTACTAGCTTGTAACTAATTTGTTGTTCTGTTTACGTCTGTTCTAAACATCGAGGGTACTAGCCAAGATGATAATCGTACATCAACAAACGCGGACGGAAACCTGTTTTAAATAAAACGACCCATTTTAATTGCTCTTGATACTAGTCCTTATACGGGATGAAATCGTACATGTAAATTTACAAGTTTGTTTTTAGGGTTCCGTACCCAAAGGGTAAAACGGGACCATATTACTAAGACTTCGCTGTCCGTCCGTCCGTCCGTCCGTCCGTCCGTCCGTCCGTCTGTCATCAGGCTGTATCTCACGAACCATGATAGCTAGACAGTTGAAATTTTCACAGATGATGTATTTCTGTTGTCGCTATAACAACAAATACTAAAAACAGAATAAAATAAAGATTTAAATGGGGCTCCCATACAACAAACGTGATTTTTGACCAAAGTTAAGCAACGTCGGGAGTGGTCAGTACTTGGATGGGTGACCGTTTTTTTTTTTTGCTTTTTTTAGATTTTTTTTTTGCTTTTTGGTACGGAACACTTCGTGCGCGAGTCCGACTAGCACTTGCCCGGTTTTTATTTACCTTTTCAATGTATGTAACTGTGCAGGAACATACGTTAATTCATCAAAACAACATGATTACTAATATTACGTTTCTGATTATTGCCATCTTTAATGGAAATGAGGTGAGTCAGCTGTAATGTAAAACCACAGAATAAATAATACTATTAATAGTACTTACCGTACAGAAAGGACACTTCCTACATAACCGAAGTTTGACAGCTATTCAGGGACGAATCATGCTATATATCCCTTTCCAACGTATGGCACTATCCATTTCGGCTATTTACGGTTATCAAAATTCAAGTCATTATTTTATAAAAAAATACACATAAGAATAAGTAGGTAGGTATTTAGGCAGGTACAAAAAAAAAATACAGATATTTTGTAAGAGGCTAGATTTACTCAGAATTGTTGTTGTAACTAATATATACACTATATACAGTATGTACTTATTTAATAGCTATAATTAAACCCGTTTGCTAAAACTAACTTAACTAATTCCTACGCTAGTTAGAAAAGTTTTTATTGACTTGAGTAAAAAGTACTTTTACATAGGTGGTTCCCTAATCACTTTTCTGTTAGGTCCTAGTTTTTTTAGTTACTTACTCTAAATCTTTAGAATGAGGACGATTGCATCGTACATTGACAATGTTCATATATGTAATTACTTAATTGGATTATTTATGAGAGTTTCTGGAAAATAAAATAATCGGTAAGTATATTTTCAAACACCAACTGCATCCTTCTGTTACTAGATTTTCTCAAAACAAATTCAGTGTTACCTTTGTTTATTTACCAGAGTTCAAACATTTTTAAACAAGTCAACAAAAATAAACCATTATCAAAAAATATAAAATAGAATTCTAAAAATTATTTTAAGTAATCGGTGTCCAATGTTCATAAAGCAAAGTCGATTTTGATGCAGAAGTTGCAGAACCAAGGTAATTCTATAGCTGCAGAAACCCTGTGAGGGGTAGGGGACAGTAAGATCTACCTTTGACTAAGCCATAACCTAGTGGGCCTAGTGGCATTCAGTTGGACTGTGGACAGTAATGGCAATTCGGTGTGCAATGTTCGTACAGCATCTTGGTGGTATTAGTGATCTATTCTTATACGTTGTAAAGAAGGATATTGGGGGTAAAGGCGGTCTAAAAACCTTAGTTTCTGGTATACCTGGTAGGCGGTCTTAGAAGTAAGGTTAAAGTCAATGTGGTGAAGACCGTCTATCAAGTAAAATCGTCTACAAGCTCTTTCGTCGCTTCTAATTTTTGCGCTTGTTGTACACATGTACTCCACTTACAGAAGGTGAGTAGAGCAGCAAGAGCGAAGCTCTTCCTTTCTGTCTGTGTGAGAGCGTAGTACGTATACAAATATGAAAGTTCTTGTCATATAACGGTTTGCCAAAACAGAAATCATTGTTATACTTGGGTTTTCATCACATTGACCTTATCTTACATTTCTTCTAACAGAGACTTCTCTCTTAAGATCTAATTCTGAGCCCTAATCCTTGTGGCATCCGTGAACTTGATTCTGCACTGCTGCACGGCCATGTTGGGCTGCAGGAAGTCGGAGAGTGAGCTGGCGGGGTTGGGCCGGTCGAAGGGGAATCCCATGGCGCGCTTATCCGGGTACTTGCGGTCGCGGATGCCGCAGTAGGATGCTGCGTCGTTGCAGGAGCCTACTAGGTCTTGCTCCACCTGCGAAGAAAGGAAGAAGGGTCCTGTAAATCGTTTATTGCCCCACATGATGTTAAATGCAGTTTGATTGTACATTGCCTTTAATACCATTGCATTTTATGATAATCTAGGCAGTGGACCAGATATGTACCTAGTTCGATATACCTACAACGAATCAAATACGTAACGAAGGGAATACAACAAATCGGACCAAATGGTATGAGTAGTGTAATTTCACAAATGAGGGTGAAGAGAAAATTAAGAATCTTTACACCGAGGACAACAAAAGAGTGTACATTAATTTTATCTTGCTTTTCCACTGTAGACAACTACGTCTAGATAAGTATAAAAATCTTACATTAATCAAATAATGTGCCCCGTAAGGTCAAATTCCGAGTATATCCACTCGGAATTTGACGTGATCGACGCGACGGTCAGGGCAATCATCCCGCTGCTTACTGCATCATTGTTTAAGGAAGATAGAATAGAAAGAGCACAGAGCTCAAAACTCTTACCCGGTCCTCGTTCCAGTTGGTGACCTGCACGAACAGCACGCAGGGGTACCCCTGGGTGGTGCCCTTGGGCAGCAGCATGTGGTCCGGCCAGCCGCAGCCGCAGAAGTCGAACTCGGCCGCTTCAGCGGAGCCCGGCTCGCCGCTGCGAGAGTCCTGCAGTTATAAAGTAGATTGGTTTACCCCAAATAACACAGTATGACGAGCTGTCTTAATATTAGTCCATGGTACTTCCATTATTATTAGGGAGGTATTTGTGTCTTTTGAGACCCTTGATTTTATAAAGTATTTTGTGAATGTGGATAATGAATTATTCCTAATTGCGATTTAATTTAAAGAACCCTGAATGTCTGAGACGGCAGTGAATTTTAGAAATTTTTGTATACTGGTATTTATGTCAAGCATCCAGAACAACGCGAGAGGTATCACTTTTATTTTTCTTAAGCAGGCCACTGACGAGCCATCCAAATACATGCCGTTACAATGGATTCATCCAAATGGACGGCATCCTAATATTAAACATTGTACGTTTTTGACATTCACGGACCGATTTAGGATTGCAGCCACGCTATTTGGACTGTTGGAAGGCTCGCCAGTGGCTACCTTTACATCGTAGGTTTCAATCACCAGACAGGGGTCGTATTTACCCTAGGGCCATCCGGGCCATGGCCCGGGGCCCCAACACCCCGGGGGTTGGCGGCATATGCTGCACCGGGCGGATTGCATTTTGTTTTTCTTCCTTGACTTCTGGGGCGGCGAAAAGTATTGGCCCGGGGCGCCAAATTTCAAAATACGCCCCTGAGGCACATCGTATCATACCTGGCTACGGAAGGTGCGCTCGTAGGGGATAGTGACCGAGGAGTCCTTGCTGTTGCGTTTGATCATGTTACTGCCAGGGCTCACTGTCACATTAAATATTACACATATAGGTAAGTAATACCTAGAGTTATAGACCGACCGCTTAAATGAGTCCTCGCCTGCGCGGCTCGGGGGCGACGGGGTATGACGACTAAAGGCCACTTGCACCTTTCACTAACCCAGGGTTAACAGGTTAAACCTGGAGTTACCATGGTTACCAGTACAATTTGATATTGGGATAACCGGTTTTACCGGTTAACCCTGGGTTAGTGCAAATGGTGCAAGTGAGCCTAAGGGGACTGAAGGTGCGGGCGGCGTACGCCTGCTTTAGTCGTCATAACCCGTCGCCCCCGTACCGCGCAGGCGAGGACTCATTTAAGCGGTCGGTATATAGACCAAGAAAAGTCTGCAGCGATATTGATAACCCACGCAGTGTAAGTGTTATTTTAAACGTCAATCTTCTTTGAAATCGTGACGTATAAATAACACTTGCACTGCGTGGGCTATCAAAATCGCTGCAGATTTTTCTTGGTCCAACTCTTATATCGCAAGGGTAAACTTATGGAACTTCGTAGTTACTATTTATGTACATACAGCAGGGAATTTGTTATCTATAAATCAATATTGACATAATTTTATGAACATGATAGACTGCTTAAAACAAAGTAAACGCAAACTTAGAAGTTTTTAACACAAGATCACAGCTACCAGCAGATGAAAACTGAACGTGAACTTACATGGCGTAGAGAACTTGTCGAGCTCTATCATCATGCGCCTCTGGTCCTCAAACGGCAGCGGTTGGCCGCTCTCGTCTCCCGCCGGAGCCATGAAAATGCGGACGGTGCCCATCATGGACTGCCCGCTGGTGTTGTTCACCTCGATGCTGCAGAATAGAAATTATATTTACTTTTCATGCCTACTCAATCTGATGCGGATAATATTATGAATTATTTGCAGAGCTAACAACTTCTCAGTAGGTAAGGACATTTTCCTGCTGTTTTCAGGGTCGCCTGATTCCACTGTAATATGGACTTGTTACGGTATACTAGCTTGTAGACAAAGCTCTTAGATTCCAGATGAACCGTGCTGGAATGCTGCTGATAGAAACTGGATCATGTAGAGTTCCGGGCTTCTGGGGTTTTGCTTCTACATATTGTCGTGTTATGTACTAACTTATACATGAAGTCCTCATGCTGCAGATGGGTGAAGCGAGCTGGCATGCTGCCTCTTGGCTGGAAGTCCAGTCCTCGGGACAGTTCCACGGTGCTCTGCTCCCATTGGGTGGCGAAGGTGTTGGCTCCGGCGCGGCCTTGAACGCTGATGGAGGAGACGCGGATGGATGGGAAGTCTAGCTATTGGAGGCAAATAATGATGAGGATTATAGTACATTTAAATCTTTTTAACGTTCGACCCAACACTTTTTGCGGATTTTACTGTGGAAGCGAACATATTTTATCATCTGCTTCGCAAAAATAGGTACTTATGCTGGAAGATTAAATATTTCAGATCCGTAGAATTAGAGTCAAGTTAAACGTGATTCATATAAGTTACCTGTTGAGGGGTATACGCTGGTAACTTGGACTTATGCAGATTAAAGACATCGTCAACATAGGCGTGCCAGCGGTAGAAAACGGGGTCTCGCATGGCCGTTGACGAGTCTCCCATCACGCCAAATTGTTCCTGAAAATTGATTAAAATTATAACTTTTCCTAATTATCATCTCCAGCCTAATGTAACCCCATGGTGAGTATACGGAATACGGACTCTTTTTGATTACGTCCAGTGACGCAGAATTTTACGAATATCGTCAATCCATCGAATTTAAAGAAGGGTTCTAGGAGAATAAAATACTTAAGTCCTCTAAAATTTTGCAATACTTACAAGATGCCTATGGTCAGGATCGTGAGCGTACGAGATAACGACATGTCCCATGTTATGGAAGTCTCCGTACTTGGCAGGGTTGAGGCTGATAGAAGTCGCTTCCATCAGGTTACCCAGGATGTCGATGCCGGTCGTCTCGTCTAGAGGGAGCTTGCGGCCGCTTGGCTGTAAAAAATAAATTACGAGTTTTCTAATGATGGGATTGGATATTTCGGATATTTCTAAATTAAAACAATTCCTTAAAAACTTGGGTGAGGGAATCATCATACATATGGTAGACGAAGTGTATCTGACATACAAGTTCTATTATAGGCACCTTGTACGATGTAGGTTAATCACTTGACTAATTGATTTAGAGGTATAAGAGAGAGGCTGGTGGCCTTTCGGTACGCAAGGCTCCTATAAGCCGTAGGTACCAACAAGTTTCTTGGACCAAAGAACCAAAACCCTTTGTGTGCCTTTTATAACAAACAAATTCAATTGAAAGCTGACTTCGTGCTTTTATAGGCCATATTATTTGGAAGAAAGAAAATACATTTATTCAAGGCGCTTAAAGTATGTAATCGGAAAAAAGCTACGAGGAGGAGGATTCAGAAGTGTTAACCGGTCATTTAGATGTTTGTCAACTACCTACGTACTACTAGTAGAAATCCTGTTCTTTATCAATGGCTCCTTGACCATTTCCTCGATGGCTTGGACGAAGCTGTTCTGCTAGGTCTCCATTGGGGATATCTCCAGATGGCACTGATCCACTGGATGGTCCAGGTCTTATCATGTTACAAACCAGGTCTATAGCGCCCTCCTCGATAGCCTGAACTATACGGTCACGCCAGGCTTCCAGTGTGGTCACGTCCAGACGGATCTGATCCACCGGGCAGTCCAGGTCTTATCAAGCTACATACCAGGTCTATAGCGCCCTCCTCGATGGCCTGAACTATACGGTCGCGCCAAGCTTCCAGTGTGGTTATGTCCACACGGATCTGATCCACCGGACGGTCCAGGTCTTGAACGACGCTGTTCGCAAATCTGGAATCAATAATAAAACTTGACAGTGTCTCCATATTGCATTAAATTAATAGTTTAAGTACCAATAATAAAGAATAATAATAAAATTGTTTAAAGCAAACAAAACGCTTGTTTATTGTGTTTGTATCCGGCCTCGGGCATGCTTCGGTTCTTGGTCGCTTTTTTACCATGCATCTTGGTCGCTCTTTACGGAATTTCAGTGTATAATTCTTTGAGCCGTTCATAGCCAAGTCGTTTTGAGCCTGTGGTTGGTTACAATGTCATATGTCTGGTTACATGATGTGGTTGGTTACCTGGGTGGCCAGGCGCGGGACGCAACCTGCGAGTCCAGTTTGGGGAAATATCCTTCCACGATAGGGGCGCGGAAGTCATTGTAACGCGTCACCCTTGGCAAGTTGTTGCAGAGACGTTCTATATTGTATCTGAAGAAGAAACAATTTATAGAGAATTTGTGATGTTTGTTTTTTTCAATTTAACACATTAGATTTTGCATAGCACTACATAATTCAGACCTAAACTTCACTTTCCAGTGGACTGTTATTCCTACAAAAACAAGTAGATATATACCCACCATACATTTTCTCAATGTCTCTAAGGTTTACTTTTACAAGCCCCTGAGAATGTTGAAATATCTTATAAGAGATTTTCTTCGGGAAACACAAAGTTACACTATGGATGCCAAAAAGAGAGACATACCTAGCGACGATCTGCTGATGCATGTAGTACAGCAGCTCCCCTCGTCTGTCCTTGTCGACGATGCTTCTGTCAGCAGCCTCGAAGGGGTAGACGAGGTGCCAGTGCCAGTGGTGGAGGTTGATGCCGATGTCCTCGCGGAAGTACGCCACGCGCTGCTCCGGCTCCGCATTGGCGGCCGTGTAGTTCTGTGGAATAATTACTGGCATCTGTGGAGGAAAGGATAAATAATTAGAAAGAGGCTATCTCACGCTCGAGAGGAGGCCTGTGCCCAGCAGTGGGACGTATATAGGCTGAGATGATGACTGCCTCTGATGCAGTTGATGTACTGTTCGATGTTGTTAGTGTCTTAGGGCCACTTGTACCATTCACTAACGCGAGGTTAACCGGTTAAACCTGGAGTTACCATGGTTACCCGTACAATTTGACACTGGGTTAACGGTTTAACCGCTTAACTCCGGGTTAGTGGGATGGTGCAAGTGGGCCTTAAAAGCTTAATTGACGTACCCTGGAGCCCTCAGGCACGACGGTGGTGGTCTCTCGCGCCTTACGGAACACCTTGGGGTCCACGAACTTGTCGGGGAACGTCTCCGCAAACGTGGGGATGTCCAGACCCTTGGTGTCAGGCCTGGAATGTAACAAATAATTTCCAACCATACAATTTCCAAACACCTGAATAAGTAGTTACTTGTGTTATTAGAAACCTTGCTAATTTGAAATTGTTTAGCGTGCACAAGATTTAAAAAAAAGTAGGTATGTGGATTTTTAGGAGTAGGTAGAAGTGATTCCAAATTACACGATAGCAGATCCTTCATCACAATCTTTTTACGCAAGGAAGCGTATTTAGACTGTAATGTGAAGTGTCCACGCCGAGTCCGATTTAGGTCTCAGTGTGGAAAATCATGCGACGCAAGTGGTCACTATGTCAATATACCTGTGCAGTATGGCGACGGAGAGACAGTAGTTGAACATGTACGGGTTGATGCGCAGCTGGCAGTACGCGCACACCGATTGCAAGTCTGCCACGTCGCGCATGTCTGTGAAAATATACTCATTTTTTAAACAAGTCATCTAATAAGTTGGCGGGTGTTTTGTCTAATATTTACCGACAGCCAGAACTGCTCGTTGTGGCAGCTGCATGCAGCGTCAGTAGACGGGGCTTACTCATGAAGATGTCGATGAGTTTCCCCGCGAGCTGGCGGTGCGCGGGTACGAACAGCGAGAACTGCTCGTTGTGGCATCTGCATGCAGCGTCAGTAGACGGGACTTACTCATGAAGATGTCGATGAGTTTCCCCGCGAGCTGGCGGTGCGCGGGCACGAACAGCGAGAACTGGTCGTTGTATGGCAGCTGCATGGGCAGCGTCAGGTCCGGGAGCGCGATGTTGCGGACGGGGATGGAGCGCCTGGAGTCCGTACCGAACTTGCTCTCCAGCTGAGCTGAAGCGCTCTTGTATTTGTCCGGCTAGAAAAAAAATGCAAGGATTTGCGACTTACTGATTAAAAACTATCTTACTTACAAAGCCCAAGGTCCAAAGGTTTTATTTATTTTTATTTGAATAAATTAGGGTGTCCATCCAAATACGGTACGTTAAATAAAAATAAAATAGTCAGTGCATCCTGATTTAAGATCTTTTCATAATAGCGTTGAATATCATCTGACAAGGTTGACAAATTTTTTTTACGTGCTTTTTGTAGCTGCCTCTCCTCAACCCACCAAAAGAGCGGCAGCTAACATCCACTTAGGTTCATTACAAATGATTCTTAACAGTCTTAACTAGGTACTTTACGAGTTATCGCCCGGGATGCGACGACCGGCGAAATTTGCGCCTGGCCCGCGGTCTATTATCTGTGGCTTCTTATCAAGTAGGACGTATTGTCATACTAAACAAGCCAACCATAATTAAAAAGCGATCACAATAAACACCTTTTTTGAAATTAGTAATTTAGGAAAATTTAGGTACTAATTTAAGTCTAATAGTTTGGTTTTACAACCTCAGGCGGTTAACCGCTACTTTAAAATTTAGAGTAGTTTTTTTTTATATTATCTGGAATTGCCCGTGACACGTCATACCTACTAGGTACAGAATAGATAAAGTTAGCAGAGTAAATAAATGGTAAAGTTACTCACGTAGTAGTGTTCAGGCAGTTGGAAGACAGCATTGTCGTCGCCCTTCTGCATGAAGCAGGGCTCCGTGGGCCGGTCGAAGAACAGCAGCAGGTCCTGCTTGTTGCCGCTCATGGTGCTACTGAATAGAATAATAATTGGTCAAAACCATCAAAACTGATTGAGGAGTCTGCAAGTCGTTGCAGACTAGCGACATCTAGTGGCGAGTAGCAGAACTTTTGTAAAGAAAATTCACTAATAAATATAGATTTAACTTCCTTCCAATACAAAAAAATGTATGCCAAAATTATATTTAATTAATGCCACTCGCGGCGTACCTACTTAAACAAACCGAGAACAATAAATATTACAAGTTGATTACAAGAGTCAAAGCTGCTTGAGTGACGTCTAGCGATATCTAGTGGTGGATAGCGGTACTTTTTATAGCTCTGATGAAAAAACTATATTTCAGATTTAAATGGGCCCTAGGAGAGACCAAGAGAGACTAAATAAAATGGTTTACAATGAAATAACCGAGTCAGAGCAATGTAAAATTAAATTTTAGAATCAGAATGTAAAAATCAATAACTCCTAATATAAAATTTATGTAAGTATTGGAAAATAATAATGTTATGAATCGATATAAAAATATCTTTCGACCAGCAGTAAATGAAAACCAAAATTTATGACTTAAGAGCTCATCAACGTGCACACTAGCGCCACGGCTAAAGAATCGCGATTATTTCAATTTAACGAAAGATATTGATAAAAGGGGGCCGCTACGTACTGTATTGTGTATTTAAGTACCTTTTGAATACATCAAACTAGTTTTTATGTCGCTGGATTCGTCAATCTATGCGTCCAAAGTTAAAACGGCCGTTTTAGTTTTGAGTTCCTAGATCGATGAAACCAGCAACATAAAAACTAATTTGATGTATTCAAAAGATACTTAAATACACAATACAGTACGCAGCGGCCCCCTTCTTTCAATATCATTCTTTAAATTTAAATAATCACGATTATTTAGCCGTGGCGCTAGTGTAGGTACACATTGATGGGCTCTTAACGGGTTAAAAGCTGCCAACTACACTGCCCTGCTTATTGTATTTGCAGTACTTGCATGAAAATCATCGTTTAAATAAAAAACTTATTCAAAGAGAACAAGATAAACAATTGCATGACATTTCAACTGCGATTACTGCATATGTAACACTGTAACAGTTGAAAAAACTAAATCAGAAACATGTCAAATTATTGTTAATTAATAAATAAACATTAAATTAGAAACACTCACCCTTATTTTTACCGGCAATAAAATTAAAATAAAGTGAAAATATAACGGAACCTGTTTTCGGCCGTGTGACACGGCCAAATGGTATCGTTTCAGCAAAGTATCACATTTTTATACCGCTCAATAACCGTGTGCATCGGCTATGTGCATTATAACTTTTGCAAAGTAACACGTGCAAATACAAACTTATAAATGCTGTCAAATAAAGCGCCACTGTCTAAATTCATTCATATTCATTATTAAAATTAGTAGGTCGCGATCTTAGTTAAATATTTGCCCGCCCGTAAAATAATTTGGTAACCGCAAACAAAATATACAAAGTTATTAATGCAGCCGATTATGGCGTAATGTCTATCTGGTTTGTAAATTTAGTATGAGTTAATTTGTTTGATAATTGTTGAACCGCAAAATATACATGGTTCCCGAAATGTGGGAATCTGTGGTTATTTTATCAAGTTTGGGTGCAATAATAATAATATTTGTAGTGTCCGACCGAAACATGTTTTTTTGCCGAAACCGAAACCGAAACCGAATGTTCGGCTTTGGCTCTAGTTTCGGCCGAAACCGAAACCGAAACCGAAACTTTTGTAGACTTCTTAGAATCGTTGAAAAATGTCATAAAACCGCTTTTACACACATATTATGGGGCTGTCAACACCCAATGTCCTTGAAATTTATGTTACTTAAGCAGTTTTTTAAGGAAATTACTAGAGTTAGACCAAGATAATTCTGCAACGATTTTGATAACACACGCAATGCAAGTGTTATTTTAAACGTCAAAACTTCTATGAAATATGACGTATAAATAACATTTGCACTAGTTGCACTGCGTACCTATGCTATCAAAATCATTGCAGAATTTTCTTGGTGTAACATGTAGATACAGGGTCAACCAAAAACGCGAGCGCAGCGAGCGCGAAATTTTTTGTTAATAATATCGCAAGGCCGGGTACCGATCTTCACCTGGGCCTAAAAGTCCGAAGTGCCCCAGTGAGGCGAACTTTCATGCGAAGTCAAAGCCGTGCTTCAGGCTTCAATAAGTAGTTGAGCACAGACTCCAACCAATGTCCATTGTATTAAAAAGCGAGACCGCAGGCTGAGCATGGCGCAGCGAGGCCAAAGGCTAAGCTGAAGTAGAGGACATGTGGAGCACAAACCAATGGTAAATTGAGGTAAAAAGTGAGGCTAAGGTTGAGCATTCGTATGAAAAACTGTACTGGGGGTACTTTTAAGGGTTTTTTCTTCGTTTTAATCAATAGTCAGCTGTCTGACCTCGCAAAATATTAACTATTGAGAAAATCAACTTTGCAGCACTAGTTGAGCGTAACCTTTAGCCTCGCTTAAAATTTGTCATTAGAGGTAGATAGGAAAATGACTGAATAAGTGATTGAATAAGAGCGAAAAATACATCGTTCGACTCGGGCCGAGCGGATACTCGGCCAACGGCTACATGCGACAGTGCTATCTCATTCACTCCGATACAATTAGACAGTGTGCGCGTTATAGGTATTGACAGCCTCTTAAGACTGAGTCGACCGTCCAGTGGCGCCCTCACTAGTGGAATTGTGTTTTATAATAAACCAATTAAATTATGTACCTATACCACCTATACATGAATCAGTATATGTACCTAGATATTAATATTGTTGTCCTACTTATTCCCCAACTTTTGGTCTTTGTCCGAAGTACCATTTCGTAAGTTTCGGCCCGGCCGAAAGGTTCGGCCGTATTTTGGCCGAAACCGAAACTACGGCCGAAACATGATTTTTTGGCCGAAACTGGCCGAAACCGAAACCGAAACCGAACCTTCGGTCGGACACTAAATATTTGTTATGATAGCATTTTTTGATATGAACTTTTGTTGTTTACCAAAAATTTTTTTTTTTGAACTATACCTACGAGTATTATTTTCATATTTACCAGTCCCTTTTTATTTTTCTTTCCGTTAAAAGGGTCAAAAATGTTTTTAATATGGTTTAAAAATGTCTTTCTTGTGGACATCATATGTAAATTAATAAAAAAGTGAACTGAAATATTGAATAAATTAATTTTAACTTTTTTTTTACTCAATGGTTGACTGGTAGAGAATACCTCTTGGCATTAAGTCCGACCTTTTGTAAACTTTTCTTTATTCGTGCAATAAAGTATAAATACCTACTTAAATTAATAAATTTTCTTACATTGCCCTCAAAGGTACATAACTTCCATAAAAATAAAAGGTTTAAATAGGTAATAATAATAATAGGTTTGAATTGAACATTCAATTCAAACCTTTTATTTATTATTTATTTTAAATATACCTGGAAACGACATCCGCTTTTCGGAACGTAAGTACCATTTGATCCAAATTGTACAATATTTATACCCAGAAAAGGCACCCATTTTTCGGACCGTTTTTGACCCTAAAATTGTAGGTATCCGAAAAGGGCAGGCAGAGCCATTAAATACAATATATTTTTAACGCGTTCTCTTCAAAATCTTCCTATGTAAGTTAAGGTATTTAAATATTAGACTAAATTTATTATTTCTAAGAGTGGACTGAAAAATTCAACAAAATGAAAGCTTACAAAGAAATTCATGCAAACGATTCGTCAGCAAATAAAGCGTAATTCTACCAAATTAAATACTAAACGCTACACTTCACTCCATTTGCTTCAGCACACTTCACCTGAATGTACGAAAAACCGCAAGTCATCAGCCAAGGTGAATTTAGACTTATTCGGTGGTGTTAAAGTTTAATATTGAATGAGTGTAACTTTAAACGAGAAGTGAAAATTACTTTTTTCATAAAGTGCTCTAGGGAAATCAGCTTGGTATCCGCTGCCATTTGGAATGCTACGCATTGCGCTTTTGAGACGCTGAGTATGTTTATATAAAGGTAAACATTCTAGTACTGGTCAGCTGGACATGGTAATGCTCAATAATGAAGACATCATACCATATGACTTAAGTTTAAAGATGACATGTACTGGGATGGGATAGTGATAAGCAATCGGATATCTGACTTAAATATTCGCTCTGTATGACCATAGAGAAAAAAATACAATATTCTTGCTATATTTTTCAATGGCATGACTATGTTGCCGCCCTAGTGGGCGTGGGAATATAGCAAATTTGACTGTTGGCAGTTGCCAAATCTATCGAAGGGAAGAGAAGTAGAGGAAGAGCGCCTACCCGGTGGATAGACACAGTAAAGGCATATGCAGGACCCAAGGCCCAGACCTGCCTGCAAATGGCGCAGGATAGGGGTGCCTGGAAGAAAGTGGTATTAAGCGTTGGTAATCACGACCCTCAGCAATGAGGATACGACTGGAAAGAAGAAGTTGCCAAATAGTATGACAATGTTGTCCCACAAAAGTACATATTTTCACTATGCCGTGCGTTGGCGTAGCTTGTATTTTCCCAATCAGCAAGTTTAGCGACTCGCCAACAACTTCGCACATTAGTCAATACAACTCAAGGGTCTACAATTTGTGCTAGCAGCAATGAGCTGGGATGAGAAAGATTGCAATATTTTAGGCTAATATTCATTAATCTAGCGCGCTATTGATCATGCAGCTCGTAGTAAGAGTTTCAGCGTTTTAGTGCCTACAAAACGAGCTGCAAAATGACACAGTGCGTATATTCCTAGGCAGTAAATAATTCATGCTTAGGGACTGTTTCAAGCTGGGTGCTGTCGCAGCTAATGATGGAGGAATACTCTGGCAGTAATGCGATATATCTGACATTTACCTAGCTATATTTGGATAGAGTGTTCTGCTTATAGATTTTTACTGAAATAGAAAATATATGGGCTGGCAACATAATGTAACTGAAAGTAAGACAGCAAAATAAATACTTTTGCATCAATTAATAGGTCTAGAAACTATATGGATTAGCTGTGTTAGATATCTAATCCATATAGTTTCTAGATAAGGGCAGTAAGAAGCGAGCGATTTTATCACACAGTGCGTAGTAAATACACACTCTTGCAGTAAATAATTCATGGGCAGGGTCTCACGGTTCAGGCTGTAGCCGTCGCTACTAATGATGTCTCGCTTTAATATAATGATCAATGAATCATTGATCATCATCATCATCATCATTTCAGCCTATATACGTCCCACTGCTGAGCACAGGCCTCCTCTCGACATGCGCGAGAGGGCTTGGGCTATAGTCACCACGCTAGCCCAATGCGGATTGGGGACTTCACATACACCTATGAATTTCTTCGCAGATGTATGCAGGTTTCTTCACAATGTTTTCCTTCACCGAAAAGCTAGTGGTAAATATCAAACGATATTTCGTACATAAGTTCCGAAAAACTCATTGGTACGAGCCAGGATTTGAACCCGTGACCTCCGGATTGAAAGTCAGACGTCATATCCACTCGGCCACCACTGCTTCCTTCAATCATCACTCCTTCAGGCAATCATTGATCGCATCTTACTTACACACGGTGGCTAAAAAATAACTGCATTCCCGTTGCCAGGGAGGCTTTGGAATTATACTGACCAACTTTTACTATCGGACCAACCCTGAAAATGCGAAAAAAATTTACCCTCCCATAGAAAATGGACCAGCCAAAATGTAACAGCCAAATTTTTGTTTCTCGATTTAGTAATAGTTGCTCTGTAAAATCCAAAAACCTTCCTAGCAACGGGAATGCAGTTATTTTTTAGCCTCCCTGTACATAGTGTTTATGATAATGGTAACGTTCCATTTCTAACCGCAGCTGCACTACCGGTACTGAACGCGTCGCTGTCATTTGTCAATTTCCATAGTAAAATGTACAGTAATGCAGCTGTCGTTGGAAATGGACTGTCACCTTAAGTAAAACAAGGCCCCCGGCCGCGTCTGCCTGTTTGCGATTAACTCCAAAACAACTGAAGGGATTTTCATGCGGTTTTCACCTATGAATAAAGTTTTTCATCAGGAAGGTTGTGTGTATAGTTTGTTAAAGTTTACGCGTGCGAAACCGGGGTGGATTACTAGTAATAAAATGTGTATGACCCAATATTCAGTCAATTACCTGCCGGCTCGGCTTGCAGCACTTCCGGTCGAGAGGACTCCTGAAATCAAGCCTGAAGGCATATTACACGGTAGATACGGGAGCTTGCACAGAGACAAAATTAATTCATTAATACCTAAGGGGGTTTTCAGAAAAAAATAGTACAATGTAACTTTAGTCGAATAATCATCAACTTTTGGGTTATTTAAACTCAGAATCACGAGTACTATTGAATGAGACAAAGAAAAAATGTGACCCCGGTTTTTCATATACGTTTTGGTTGTCAGTTTTTTGACGTTCCATACAAAATGTGTGAAAATGCGTCACAAGACTGTATTTTTTTTTGGGGACCCATTTTTATCTTTTTAAATTAATAGTCCTCGTGATTCTAAGTAGAAATAACCGAAAAGTTAATGGACTTTCAAAAAAAAAGAAACGCTAAATGCAAAAAATTATGAGCATTTTCACTTAAAAGTTATATGCTTAAGTGAAAACGCCCATAATTTTTTGCGATATAAGTACAAAATTTAGCATTGATACTTTCATTAAACTGAATTAACAAACAATATCTATTTAATTTTAGAAAATGCTAACAAAATTTCACGATAATCGAGAAGAACATCCTTTTCGTGCAAGCTGAAATGGAGACCTACGCTAACTCTCGGTCAGTTAACATAAGTTTCTTTAAAAACGACCTGATGACGATATCTACATCATCAACCATCACATACTCAAATAGGTACATTCCGAAACACATAAACATTTTGCAAGTATTGGCATCTTGGCAAGGCACCCTAGGTTGAGGTCATATTCAAGATAGGTATCTTTATTGCGGTAACCATCACTTAGGCATCCAGTACTTCCGGATTGTGCACGACACCCCACAACATGTTAACTTGTTATTATATTTAGACGACTGGTCTGGCCTAGTGGGTTGTGACCCTGCCTATGAAGCCGATGGTCCCGGGTTCGAATCCTGGTAAGGGCATTTATTTGTATGGTGATACATATATTTATTCCTGAGTTATGGTTGTTTTCTACGTGTTAAAGTATTTATATATTACATATTATCGTTGCAACCACAACACAAGCTTTCTTGAGCTTACCGTGGGGCTTAGTCAATTTGTGTAAAAATGTCTTATAATATTTATTTATTTATTATTTATTTACTCGTGGTGGGTAGATACACTCCCGTATCTATATTTTGTTTCCATCTACTGTCACCTCCCAGCCCAGTATTATGTCAGGGGTCGTAAATTCATTACTATCGTACACGTGTATAGTACACGGACGTTTATTGGTGTCCGTACCCTAGTGATTTCCGTATGTCTCCTCCTAAACTAACATTGACATGACACAGTGTGGAGGTTAGGTACATTATCCTCTAGCCGCCCAGATACCTATAAAAAGGTCTCCTGTTCCATTCTAATTTGAACTTTGTGTTGACAAAATAAAATTTTATTTTGCTTGGCAAGGTTTGACATATGGACGGCTAGAGGTTATTGGTATAAACGTCATCTGGGGGCTGGGGGCACGGTAGGCCCGCCAAGACGAGCCAAGCGAAGCGCAAGGGCACTGAACTGTACGGTTACCATCAGTTTGTCACTGACATAAACGCCGTCGACAACGCAATTTACTTTCTATACATCTCGCTCGCACTCGCATATTAGTGCAAACGGGATGTATAGAAAGTAAATTACGTTCTCGACGGCGTTTATGTCAGTGACAAACTGATGGTAACCGTACTGACCTGTGGGGCAGGCGTGTCTCACTCCGCGATTTCGTGGCTTTGCTACAGATAGCTAAAAGTACATCCGTTCGGCCCCAATTTTGGGGTTTGCCATAAGCCGCGCGTGGCGCTGTCGCCACTTTCTCGGGGGAGCCTCACCCCTAGAGAACGCGTCCCAGGTGGCGGATAGGGAAACGCTCGGCAGATATGCAGGGTAGGGGTGAAATAAAATAGCCCCCGCGGACCAAACAGGCCGGAGATGGAACCTCCGTTATCAAACCCCACGTACAGGCTTCTTTGGCATATCCGGAGTAGAGGCTGTAAGTGTGCTGCGTACCTAGGTTGGGGTACTCAGTAGGGAAGGCGGCGGAAGAACCTTTGGGTCAACGGCGGCATCCGAACCCTCCAGGAGGGCTACAACCTTGGCGTCAGGTGGTAACCGGTCGTAAAACTATAAACCAAAACAATTTCTCCTAATTATGAAAGTCGGAAAAAGGAATACACGTGTAAATGTTAGGGCGTCCCCCTTAAGCGACGTGAAGATTGCGAATGTGAAGAATATTAGGGCGTCCCCCTTAAGCGACGGCAAGTGCCTAAAAGCATCAGACAACAACAATTGTTCGCAAACTACACGGAGACTTAGAATAGCGACTTGGAATTTGGGATCCCTTACAGGCCGCAGTCAAGAACTCGCGGAAACGCTGAAACGTCGGAACATCAACATATGTTGTGTGCAGGAAACACGCTGGAAGGGCTCTCAATCCAGAAACCTGGGCATGGGTTATCAGCTGATCTACCACGGAGTAAACAACCGACAAAACGGAGTCGGCATAGTGCTTGACCATAATCTCAGCAAAAGGATAGTTAACATCGAAAGAAAAAATGACCGACTTATATCCATCAAGTTGGCAATGGACAACCAGCCCATAGTAAACATCATCTGCGCGTATGCACCCCAGGTCGGTTGTAGAGAGCAAGAAAAGGATTTGTTCTGGGACGAATTGGATGAGATTTCTCTTAACATTGCAACGGAAGAAACAAAATTTGTCATTGGAGACCTAAATGGACATGTAGGAAAATCATCTACCATGTATAAAGCTGTTCATGGAGGCTTTGGATATGGTAACCCGAACAAAGAAGGGGAACATATTTTGGAATTCGCCGCAAGACACAATATGACTGTCGTTAATACCATTTTCCAAAAGAAACAGGAACACTTAATTACATACCAGAGTGGAGGGAAGAAAACTCAGATTGATTACATTTTGGTCGACACTAGATCGAAAAAATATTTTAGAGACTGTAAAGTGATCCCGGGTGAAGCATTAACATCACAGCATAGAATCCTGGTTGGGGTTTATGATTTGCCTAAGCCTTTGAAGCATGTATTTGATAGAACTGCTAGAATCAAATGGAAGGAACTCGCCAGTTCAAAGGGTGATATTCTCTTAGAGAATCTGCGCGCGCATATCACAGAAGACATGACTAACACGTACCACAGTGCCGAACCAATGTGGTCAAATTTCGAAGCATACTGTCAAAAGGAGGCAAACGTTACACTTGGTGTAGCTAAAGGAGGAGTAAGCACTGGGAAAGACCCTACTTGGTGGAACGATGAAGTTAAGGCTAATGTGCGGAACAAGAAAAACCTGTTTAAAGCATGGCAAAGGTCGGGTCTGGACGAAGACCGGGAAAAGTACAAAGCAGCAAAGCTGGCAACAAAGAGAGCGGTTGCACAGGCGAGAGCTTTTACACGGGAGGCATTTTACAGCCACATTGAAACGGCAAAAACAGACACAGATATTTTTAAAACTGCGAAGTCCAAAAACAGAGATAAACAAGATATAAAAACAAATAAATTTATTAAAGCTAAAAACCATAATTTGTTAACCACTGATAAAGAAATAACGCACAGATGGTTTGAATACTATAAGGAACTTATGAACGAGGAATTCCCCAGTGAAAAGTTAAATCTTATGAAACCAACTGAAGGACCCATAAAAGAGATTGGTATCGACGAAGTTAAGGCTGCAGTTGCAAGGATGAAAAACAACAAAGCCATCGGCCCAGATCAAGTTCCAGCCGATATTTGGAAACGCCTCGGAGCAGTAGGCATAGTTTGGCTTACCAGACTTTTCAACCTGATACTTGCTACCAACAAAATACCAGACTCATGGCGCCTTAGTCACCTCGTCCCTTTTTTCAAAAACAAAGGCGACATTACGGAATGCAGTAACTACAGAGGTATAAAACTGACGTCGCATACCTTGAAAATATGGGAACGTATTCTGAACCATCGTATCCAATCAAGCGTTACTCTGTCCCCAAATCAATTCGGGTTTACACCCTCAAAATCCACAACTGATTGTATCCAGACGCTGAGAATCATGACCGACAAATATCGCCTGAACAAAGAAGACTTACATCTTATCTTCATTGACCTGGAGAAAGCCTTCGACAGAGTACCACGAAGACTCGTGTGGCAAGCTCTAAGAGCTCAACACCTGCCAGAAGAATACGTAAGGCTTATTCAGGATATGTATGATCGTGCATGCACCAGAGTTAAAAGCCCCGCAGGTCTAAGTGAGGCATTTGAAGTGAGCGTCGGAGTTCATCAGGGATCGGCCCTTAGTCCTCTTTTATTTAACCTTGTCATGGATCTGATTACCAAAGATATCCAAGCCCCTCTCCCCTGGAATCTCCTCTATGCGGATGATATCCTCCTAATATCTAATACATCAAGGGAGGCAGAAGCTACATTACACCTCTGGGTCGATACTTTGGAGAAAGCAGGGCTTAAAGTCAGCAGATCAAAAACTGAACACCTCGAATGCCGGTTTAGCAAAAACAGTCAGTCTACCACTGTTCGCTACCCTGACCAAAATCCGGTACCCAAAGTATCCCAATTCAAGTATCTAGGCTCGGTTGTATCTGAGAGTGGCAAAATCGAGGCGGACGTGGCCCATAGAGTAAGTGTCGGCTGGCAGAAGTGGCGTTGCCTAACAGGAGTACTCTGCGACCCCCGAATGCCAATCCGCACAAAAGGAAAGGTATACAAAACTGCTGTTAGACCGGCATTGTTGTATGGAGCCGAATGCTGGCCAGTGCAGAAGACAGATGTACAAAAGCTTCACACGACAGAAATGAAGATGCTTCGATGGTCGGGAGGGGTTACTAGGCTTGATAAGGTCAGAAATGAACACATACGTGGAACCTTCAAGGTAATCCCTATCCCCGAAAAGCTAAACGAATGTCGTCTGCGGTGGTACGGACACGTCATGCGCAGAGATGACGAGTATGTGGTGAAGAGAGCGCTATACCTGCCGGAAAAAGAAAGAGGTAGAGGCAGGCCCCCAACGACGTGGTGGACCAGCATGAACAGCCTATTAAAGAAGGAGGAGCTTCCTGATCCGACAACCCTAGACAGAATGTCATGGCGCAGAAAAATTAGGAGAGCCGACCCCACCTAATGTGGGAATGAGCAAAGAAGAAGAAGAAGCCCTCAAAGGTACATAACTTCCATAAAAATAAAAGGTTTAAATAGGTAATAATAATAATAGGTTTGAATTGAACATTCAATTCAAACCTTTTATTTATTATTTATTTTAAATATACCTGGAAACGACATCCGTTTTTCGGAACGTAAGTACCATTTGATCCAAATTGTACAATATTTATACCCAGAAAAGGCACCCATTTTTCGGACCGTTTTTGACCCTAAAATTGTAGGTATCCGAAAAGGGCAGGCAGAGCCATTAAATACAATATGTTTTTAACGCGTTCTCTTCAAAATCTTCCTATGTAAGTTAAGGTATTTAAATATTAGACTAAATTTATTATTTCTAAGAGTGGACTGAAAAATTCAACAAAATGAAAGCTTACAAAGAAATTCATGCAAACGATTCGTCAGCAAATAAAGCGTAATTCTACCAAATTAAATACTAAACGCTACACTTCACTCCATTTGCTTCAGCACACTTCACCTGAATGTACGAAAAACCGCAAGTCATCAGCCAAGGTGAATTTAGACTTATTCGGTGGTGTTAAAGTTTAATATTGAATGAGTGTAACTTTAAACGAGAAGTGAAAATTACTTTTTTCATAAAGTGCTCTAGGGAAATCAGCTTGGTATCCGCTGCCATTTGGAATGCTACGCATTGCGCTTTTGAGACGCTGAGTATGTTTATATAAAGGTAAACATTCTAGTACTGGTCAGCTGGACATGGTAATGCTCAATAATGAAGACATCATACCATATGACTTAAGTTTAAAGATGACATGTACTGGGATGGGATAGTGATAAGCAATCGGATATCTGACTTAAATATTCGCTCTGTATGACCATAGAGAAAAAAATACAATATTCTTGCTATATTTTTCAATGGCATGACTATGTTGCCGCCCTAGTGGGCGTGGAAATATAGCAAATTTGACTGTTGGCAGTTGCCAAATCTATCGAAGGGAAGAGAAGTAGAGGAAGAGCGCCTACCCGGTGGATAGACACAGTAAAGGCATATGCAGGACACAAGGCCCAGACCTGCCTGCAAATGGCGCAGGATAGGGGTGCCTGGAAGAAAGTGGTATTAAGCGTTGGTAATCACGACCCTCAGCAATGAGGATACGACTGGAAAGAAGAAGTTGCCAAATAGTATGACAATGTTGTCCCACAAAAGTACATATTTTCACTATGCCGTGCGTTGGCGTAGCTTGTATTTTCCCAATCAGCAAGTTTAGCGACTCGCCAACAACTTCGCACATTAGTCAATACAACTCAAGGGTCTACAATTTGTGCTAGCAGCAATGAGCTGGGATGAGAAAGATTGCAATATTTTAGGCTAATATTCATTAATCTAGCGCGCTATTGATCATGCAGCTCGTAGTAAGAGTTTCAGCGTTTTAGTGCCTACAAAACGAGCTGCAAAATGACACAGTGCGTATATTCCTAGGCAGTAAATAATTCATGCTTAGGGACTGTTTCAAGCTGGGTGCTGTCGCAGCTAATGATGGAGGAATACTCTGGCAGTAATGCGATATATCTGACATTTACCTAGCTATATTTGGATAGAGTGTTCTGCTTATAGATTTTTACTGAAATAGAAAATATATGGGCTGGCAACATAATGTAACTGAAAGTAAGACAGCAAAATAAATACTTTTGCATCAATTAATAGGTCTAGAAACTATATGGATTAGCTGTGTTAGATATCTAATCCATATAGTTTCTAGATAAGGGCAGTAAGAAGCGAGCGATTTTATCACACAGTGCGTAGTAAATACACACTCTTGCAGTAAATAATTCATGGGCAGGGTCTCACGGTTCAGGCTGTAGCCGTCGCTACTAATGATGTCTCGCTTTAATATAATGATCAATGAATCATTGATCATCATCATCATCATCATTTCAGCCTATATACGTCCCACTGCTGAGCACAGGCCTCCTCTCGACATGCGCGAGAGGGCTTGGGCTATAGTCACCACGCTAGCCCAATGCGGATTGGGGACTTCACATACACCTATGAATTTCTTCGCAGATGTATGCAGGTTTCCTCACAATGTTTTCCTTCACCGAAAAGCTAGTGGTAAATATCAAACGATATTTCGTACATAAGTTCCGAAAAACTCATTGGTACGAGCCAGGATTTGAACCCGTGACCTCCGGATTGAAAGTCAGACGTCATATCCACTCGGCCACCACTGCTTCCTTCAATCATCACTCCTTCAGGCAATCATTGATCGCATCTTACTTACACACGGTGGCTAAAAAATAACTGCATTCCCGTTGCCAGGGAGGCTTTGGAATTATACTGACCAACTTTTACTATCGGACCAACCCTGAAAATGCGAAAAAAAATTACCCTCCCATAGAAAATGGACCAGCCAAAATGTAACAGCCAAATTTTTGTTTCTCGATTTAGTAATAGTTGCTCTGTATAATCCAAAAACCTTCCTAGCAACGGGAATGCAGTTATTTTTTAGCCACCCTGTACATAGTGTTTATGATAATGGTAACGTTCCATTTCTAACCGCAGCTGCACTACCGGTACTGAACGCGTCGCTGTCATTTGTCAATTTCCATAGTAAAATGTACAGTAATGCAGCTGTCGTTGGAAATGGACTGTCACCTTAAGTAAAACAAGGCCCCCGGCCGCGTCTGCCTGTTTGCGATTAACTCCAAAACAACTGAAGGGATTTTCATGCGGTTTTCACCTATGAATAAAGATTTTCATCAGGAAGGTTGTGTGTATAGTTTGTTAAAGTTTACGCGTGCGAATCCGGGGT
Source organism: Cydia fagiglandana (assembly GCF_963556715.1). Classification (NCBI taxonomy): domain Eukaryota; kingdom Metazoa; phylum Arthropoda; class Insecta; order Lepidoptera; family Tortricidae; genus Cydia; species Cydia fagiglandana. The sequence continues at coordinate 15,461,041 of NC_085951.1, read as the reverse complement.
GGATTACTAGTAATAAAATGTGTATGACCCAATATTCAGTCAATTACCTGCCGGCTCGGCTTGCAGAACTTCCGGTCGGGAGGACTCCGGAAATCAAGCCTGAAGACATACTACACGGTAGATACGGGAGCTTGCACAGAGACAAAATTAATTCATTAATACCTAAGGGGGTTTTCAGAAAAAAATAGTACAATGTAACTTTAGTCGAATAATCATCAACTTTTGGGTTATTTAAACTCAGAATCACGAGTACTATTGAATGAGACAAAGAAAAAATGTGACCCCGGTTTTTCATATACGTTTTGGTTGTCAGTTTTTTGACGTTCCATACAAAATGTGTGAAAATGCGTCACAAGACTGTATTTTTTTTTGGGGACCCATTTTTATCTTTTTAAATTAATAGTCCTCGTGATTCTAAGTAGAAATAACCGAAAAGTTAATGGACTTTCAAAAAAAAAGAAACGCTAAATGCAAAAAATTATGAGCATTTTCACTTAAAAGTTATATGCTTAAGTGAAAACGCCCATAATTTTTTGCGATATAAGTACAAAATTTAGCATTGATACTTTCATTAAACTGAATTAACAAACAATATCTATTTAACTTTAGAAAATGCTAACAAAATTTCACGATAATCGAGAAGAACATCCTTTTCGTGCAAGCTGAAATGGAGACCTACGCTAACTCTCGGTCAGTTAACATAAGTTTCTTTAAAAACGACCTGATGACGATATCTACATCATCAACCATCACATACTCAAATAGGTACATTCCGAAACACATAAACATTTTGCAAGTATTGGCATCTTGGCAAGGCACCCTAGGTTGAGGTCATATTCAAGATAGGTATCTTTATTGCGGTAACCATCACTTAGGCATCCAGTACTTCCGGATTGTGCACGACACCCCACAACATGTTAACTTGTTATTATATTTAGACGACTGGTCTGGCCTAGTGGGTTGTGACCCTGCCTATGAAGCCGATGGTCCCGGGTTCGAATCCTGGTAAGGGCATTTATTTGTATGGTGATACATATATTTATTCCTGAGTTATGGTTGTTTTCTACGTGTTAAAGTATTTATATATTACATATTATCGTTGCAACCACAACACAAGCTTTCTTGAGCTTACCGTGGGGCTTAGTCAATTTGTGTAAAAATGTCTTATAATATTTATTTATTTATTATTTATTTACTCGTGGTGGGTAGATACACTCCCGTATCTATATTTTGTTTCCATCTACTGTCACCTCCCAGCCCAGTATTATGTCAGGGGTCGTAAATTCATTACTATCGTACACGTGTATAGTAAATACACGGACGTTTATTGGTGTCCGTACCCTATTGTGTTCCGTATGTCTCCTCCTAAACTAACATTGACATGACACAGTGTGGAGGTTAGGTACATTATCCTCTAGCCGCCCAGATACCTATAAAAAGGTCTCCTGTTCCATTCTAATTTGAACTTTGTGTTGACAAAATAAAATTTAATTTTGCTTGGCAAGGTTTGACATATGGACGGCTAGAGGTTATTGGTATAAACGTCATCTGGGGGCTGGGGGCACGGTAGGCCCGCCAAGACGAGCCAAGCGAAGCGCAAGGGCACTGAACTGTACGGTTACCATCAGTTTGTCACTGACATAAACGCCGTCGACAACGCAATTTACTTTCTATACATCTCGCTCGCACTCGCATATTAGTGCAAACGGGATGTATAGAAAGTAAATTACGTTCTCGACGGCGTTTATGTCAGTGACAAACTGATGGTAACCGTACTGACCTGTGGGGCAGGCGTGTCTCACTCCGCGATTTCGTGGCTTTGCTACAGATAGCTAAAAGTACATCCGTTCGGCCCCAATTTTGGGGTTTGCCATAAGCCGCGCGTGGCGCTGTCGCCACCTAGCGGCCATATCTGTGCTGATCGTAACAGACGCGTTTTGTTAGAGAGTATTCTGTACTTAGTACTATTATTTATTCTGTGCCTGGGGGCCGATTTTTGACTTCGATCACTCGATTTCGTCACTCGAAAGTCGGCGGAAAACTATGAAATGCTAATTTTTGAAATACGAGCGATCGAAATTTGGAATCTGGTGGTATTAATCACTTGATTTCAATTCTCTTAGTAGAATTTAAGAGCCTAGTATAGAAGATATTATTTAACGAAATACACGAAGTCGAGTGGTCGAAATTAAAAAAATCGGCCCCCTGCATACCTTTTCTCGTAGCTCTGCGTCGATTTTTTAACCCTCATAACTTGTAATTAGACTAAGGTGTTTGTAAACTTTAGGGTTTGGAGAGTTAAGGCGTGTAGAAGACTTACGAAACGACACGTACTAGATCCATTCTAGATACTTTATAGTTTAGATATCAACTAGTTCTCTTTTGCAGCGCAATTCGGGCAACCAATGTCACTTTTACGTTAGATAGAGTAAGATCTATTAGATGTGAATTGGATCTCTGAGTCATATCCTGTGGAAATCGTTCAAGATTATCTCCAGAATCGCGCAAATGTCAAATTTGACAGGTTAGATCTTAAACATATCGTTATCGTATCTTGGTGATGTCTAAAAGATATCTAATAGATGTCTATTTCAAAATCCGAATCAGGTTCTTCCTTAGAAGCTTGGCTCTACAAGTCTACAAGTTTATATGAGATCTGATATTTTTTTGAAATTGCGAGCCATTATGGTCTCGTCTTGGCAACATTTTACATGCAAATGTTTTTGCTAGGATTCTATATTAATTTATTTATTAAAATTGTATTGCAAAAAATAGAATAATGTACAAATAGCGGAATTAACGCTAAAAGACATTCTCTACTAGTCAATCATTGGGTCAAACAGAGACATATAAAACGTTAAGGTATGTACTTTCCTAGTAATCTGATGATTATGGCACTGTTATAATCTGTCATTGTAATCTATACAGAGTTAGCTTGGTCCAAAACTATCTCCGTTTTCATCTACTGTCATTTCCCAGCCCCGTATTATGTTAGGGGTCATAAATTCATTAGCGTTACACGTGTAGAGTAAACGGACGTTTATTGGCACCCGCACCCTGTTCAGAGGGGCTACCGCGAAAACCGAAATTCGCAAATTGCGGGGATCTTTCTCTTTTACTCCAATGAAGGCGTAATTAGAGTGACAGAGAAAAATGCCCGCAATTTGCGAACTTCGATTTTCGCGGTTATAGCCCAGTTGCCTACGTTTCACATTAATCATTCACACAATAGAAGGCTTAGGGTACAGTCGGCATCAATGATAGGGTATTCTCTAATAGGTTTACACAAAGCGATGTCTATCCTCCTGAGTCCCTGAGGCCTTTACACAGACAAAAAATCCTCCTGAGCATAGTCGCGCTGCCCCCTCTGCCACGCATACGGTAATTTTACTCCATGTTCAAGTCGAAAGTGTCTTTGTGTGACGTCCGTGTCTTTGAACGGACCAATCACGGCACGGGATTTCGCTCACCTCGTCCCACGCACCCTCGCATTTTTGGCATCATCGGTTGCATGAAATAATTGCTCTAAACTCCGTCTGGGGCTTTTATAAAGGATTAAATTAAAATGGAAATTTGAATTAAAATGGAATGAAAGAAGGTTCTAAATTCAAAACTGCAATAAGGACAAGGGAGACTCAGGAGGCTATATTTGCAAAGAGTTATTGTTGGTATGTCACCCACCCGTTGGTCCGATCAAATGAAGAACATAACAGGACTTACTGTCACTACTGCCCTTAGACAAGCCGAAGATAGGAGCCGGTATTCGAACTTCAAGATATTCACAAGAGACGACACGTACTAGATCCATTCTAGATACGTTATAAGATATCAACTAGTTCTCTTTTGCAGCGCAATTCGGGCAACCAATGTCACTTTTAAGTTAGATAGAGTAAGATATCTATTAGATGTGAATTCGATCTCTAACTCATATCCTGTGGAAATCGTTCAAGAGTATCCCCAGAATCGCGCAAATGTCAAATTTGACAGGTTAGATCTTAATCATATCGTTATCGTATCTTGGTGATGTCTAAAAGATATCTAATAGATTTCAAAATCTGAATCGGGCCCAGGGTGAAATGGAAGCAGCTCGTCGAGGCCTCGGTGAAGGCATTTCAAGACAGGCACGAGCTTCAGTAATGAAGAACACGAAGAAGAGAAGATTGTTGGTATGAGGCCATAGAGAAATAAGTATGCATAGAGTGCTCCGTACATCAATTTTCTCACCAAAATGAGGGTTATTTAGTAGTCAACACCTATTATAGTTCGTTTTTTTTAGCATTAGAAAGAACTTGAAAGAAGGTAAGCGATCTTGACATGTCTTTTAATTGAATTTTAAAAATCAGTAACTATTACTTATGAAAGCAGAAGAATATAAATGATCGTATTAGATTCATAATTGTTACATATTTGCTGTAACTTATTTTTAAAATGTGTTTTTCAATTAAAATACACATCGAGGTTGTTTACCTTATATCTAATGTTAATAAACGGATTTATCAGTACCGCTACTTGACACAAGATATCAAGAGTATCGTGACTGACGAAAAGTCAAATGCTCAACAATTTACAACCAATATATAATATTACAAGCAGAAGGAGTTGAGAATAGATTTCCTGTTAATCCGGTTATAATATTAGCTGAAAATTGTTGAGTACCGTAAAATGGGGTGAGTTGGGTGAAATTCGACTTTCAAACCTCGATAAAATTTTATTTTTACATGTGAAAACTGAATGGTGTATATAATAAGTGGTTCGGACGTTTGTATTTTCGTTTGTATTTTATTTTGGGTAGTTCCATTTCATAACTTTGACGATAAAGAGGAAAACCCACCTCACCCCGTAGTGCCTCGTATTTGGGGTGAGAGGGTTTTTCATACAAAGGTGATTTTGGAAGATTGTTGGATCGATTTTTTTTTATTATGCGTATTATTATAGCCCCATTTTAAATTGGAATACATTATTTTTGTAGCAGTAGCCTTAAAAACCCTTCTCACCCCCCTCTCAAACCTTCTCTCCCCATTCATAACCCACCTCTCCCCGTGAAACCTACTCACCCCGTTTTACGGTAATAGACGTTTCGTTCGTCGTGACCTCGCGACATCTATTGTCAAGTAGCAGTACTAATAAATCCGCTACTTGACGCTAGATGTCGACTACGAAAATAGGTAACTCACGTTTTGGTAAGAAAACCTGATGTACGGAGCAGGGATGTTGCGGATGCAGATTTTTTGACATCCGCGGATGCGGATGCGGATGTGGATATTTAAAGCCTCACATTCACGGATGCGGATGTCAACATTTGGTACTTAAAAACATCAAATATTACATTGTTAGCATTTTTTATTGTAAAAAAACTAAACGTTTTGTATTTGAGCAAGAATAATAGGTGCATTTTATTTAATAAACAGTAACTTACCGACTTTTCCGGATCTAGACGATTTCGTTATATATAATGACGAAATTACCTAGCACTTACGCCGCCGGCGCCGCCGCTAACACGTTCCTGTAACCGACTTGGTCGACATCCGCATCATGCGGATGCTCCGCATCGATTTTATGCGGATGCGGATGCAGATGCGGATGTTGAAAATAATGCGGATGCTCCGCGGATGCGGATGCGAATGCGAATATTCGCAACATCCCTGGTACGGAGTGAGCACTCTATCTATGCTTTTAATTTTCTGTTCTATTTTAAATAAATACCTATATTTGATTCTGCAAAAGGATTAGGTTAGATATTATTAAAACAAAATTTTGAGATAAACTTTTCATTTATTTTTCGACTTTTGATTTAAAAAATAACTGAATAAAATACATTACTCTATTACATTATCAAATTGACAAAAAAAGCTTATTTAAATTTAATAAAGTAGGCAGATTTAAAATGCATATTGTGCTCGATTTGAGATTTGAGGATAAAGTAAAAATTTTCAATACAGTGGAAAGTTAAAAAAGATTTTCTATTCAATGATACAGTCGCAAGCAAAAAAATTGGATTAACTTCCATGGAATTTTCCACATGAATTCGAGTCTGGCCCACGGACTGTAATTTGGTTTAGTTTTTTTATGCTTTGACGGTGGCAAAAAAGCACGCCCTCTTCCAGATGGTATGGGGACACTTCAGCCTATGAACTACGACCATAATATTTAGGTTGAAAGTGTATACCTTTTTAACTTTCCACTTTCTATTACAGTTTTCAGATCTATTAAATAAGCAACTTAATAATGAAGCTAATTTAAGTTACAAAGTCAATTTCAAAAACCTTATACGACTATGTACAAGTAATAATTAATAATTATATATAATTAATATATAATAATATAATGTCAATATTAAAAGCGACACGTCTAATTTTCTATCACAACGTGGAAAGGCAATTTTAAAATATTTGGACCATTCGCTTGCAAGGAAATATAAACTAAGCTGCGTCTGCCAAAAATGTTTTATTATATTAATGCGAAAACTTAATTATATTAATTATACACGAAAAATCATTATGCTAAGTATAATAAAAGAGTAACCAATAATATACAGGGTGAAATTTAATTCACTGGCCAAATTGAAACAACCGAAGGAACTCGAAAAAATATTAAACACGTGTTTTTTCTTTTAATACCGCTCAGTACATTTTTTTCGAAATAACTCATCATCAAGTTGTCCTAAAAACCTCGTACGTTATGGCGAACCGACAACTACCCACTACACCCGCTTCTCTCTTATCAGTTAAGGTCATTGACACCCTGCCCCTCCCGCTGTTTGCAATCGCGTCACCAATAATGAACCCTATTGCAGCGAGATTACCTACATAAGTTGCTAATTTTTCCTTTCATACTTTAACGGGCTTAGAACCGTCAAAATGCAAAGGCAACCCATTTTTAATCTAAAATGTTATTTCTGACTAATGATTATTAACAAAACGTCCGTGGCTTAAAAACAATGAGTAAAAACTAGGTCAGGAATCTTTGCATTCAGGCGTATTTAAAAAATTGAATCAACTTACGTACATTTGATTAAAATCGACGCAATTAACGAAAGTCCCACGAGATGGTACTCGTGGATTCAATCCTTGTCTGCGAAGGCGTGGAACGGATTCCATTTCGTATAATCTTTGTGCACCACGTAAACACTCACCACTTAATAAATAACACCGTACCACTTCGTAATATTCCCGGTTCGAAAACATTTTTTTTAACCTTATTACGCGCGCAATTATTATTTTAAGGTTGGCGAGTGACGAGTGACTAATCATTTATGCTTACCGTTATGTTTACCGCTAGCGCGGAATGGTTTAGTTTAGACTACCCTCGAAATTGATAAACCTGCCTACCATCGCCAACACTAACTGGGTGGACCCTATTGCAACGATATAAGGTTTAGTGAAGGTCAGATAAGGGTTTGCTGATGTTGTTGTTAAAACCTACTATTAGGTTTGTTTACATTTGTGGTAATAGGGTGACCACGACTCGTGGAAAATATTTAAAAATTGAAAAATGAAAATTCAAAAAAAATGTACTCTTTTTTTTCGCTAAATAGATTCCTTAAGTGTAACCTAGTGCCGGGAATGAATATGGCCAGTGATTTAAATTTCACCCTGTATAACATAGAACTATTCAAATTTTAGACTATTTTTACTCAGATCAAGTTACAGAAAGTCATGAAATTAAAAAGATAAATGTACATCAAGAATGTAATAACTAATTTTAAAGTTCCGTTAGCAAAATACTTCAAAATTTTGGAATGTTCGGGCGAGGCGGGGAACAGCTCAAAGCCTTGTTCAAGGCTTAATTGTCAGAATAGGTAATTTTTGACGATACTTGCGTACAGTCAGCAAAACTTTGATACTTATTTGTATGCAGGGGTACTAAGCTTAATAGTTTTTTTAACTGTACAACTTTCCCGCACGCCCTCGTTTCGAGAAAAGCCTTCGTAAATAAATAAAGAACTATCCCATCTCTGTAACTACGACGTAGTTACTAGTTCGGCACCGCAGTGAGCCTGTAACGCCTCCGACGTAGTTACGAGTTCGGCACCGCAGTGAGCCTGTAACGCCTCCGACGTAGTTACAAGTTCGGCACCGCAGTGAACAACTAATTCGTGCCTTTGATGTCGGAGCGGACCGACTGGAATGTCATTACAGAAATAACGAGACACGGAGTACAGGCTAGCCAGCATAAGTAAGCTCTTTGATTTTATTATAGAGATTATCATTTCATAGAGATTATGTTGCTTTGTTTTTATAATATAAGCTGAGAGATAGAAGTAAAGTTGCATGGAGAAAGAAGAAACAGCCTCTCACGTGGTGTTGGAATGCAGCGTCCCCATACAGGGCAAAACATCTCGGATCCCCGAGTGAACTCCCCGAGGTCCTACTCAACATCAAAGGTTTGATAGGATTCCTCGAGGAGCTGGGCTGGCAAGACTAGTCCACCCCCTATCACGCAAAATAGGCGCAATACGTCGAGTTGTGGAAAATCACCCGAACTACAATACAATAGAAGTAAAGTTGTCTAAGACAAAACTGTGACTTCATTGTTAAGCTGATTCCTCAAGCACACGTATAAATAAAGGCACAGATGTACTTTACTTTCTCGAACTAGTGCGGGAAAGAGCACTTTCCGTGCGTAAGTCGAAAGATTAAAGGGCTATATGTTCTGTAAAATATACGATACACGTGCGAATAGGTAATTCGCAACTCGTGTCGATTTAAAACACTACCATCGGTCGTTGGCTCATGGCTAGGTTCTTTGGAACGGAGTATGTATTCTATTATTTCTGTGATACCCTTCTGACGGTTGGATTAAAAAAAAATTGCCAGTGTAAATTTAACTCTCTCAAATTGACAAAGAGTCGAAAATTGATTGGGGCCTATGTACGGTAGAAAGTATTAAATGACCCATTTCGTACCTTGTCACAGTGACAATACTATGAGGTCTCTAGAGACCTCATAGTATTGTCACTGTGACAAGGTACAAAATAGGTCATAAATTGATACTTTCCACTGTCCTGCGTATAGGAGGCTGGTCGTCAGGAGGATACAGATTATGTGGCCGTTGGGAATAGGACCGCCTGTGTTTGTAACTGAAGGGTCGAGTGTAAGCAATGTTCCGCCGTAACATTTCGAGGGCTAAATACCGAAAGGTAATTCGCTTAGTCTTGCTTCTGGTAAATAGAAGATAGAGGGCTATTTAGAAACGTTTTCATTCATGAAACTTAATGCGTAACTTTATGTAATCATTCCAAGCAATATTGTATTTTGGATAATGTTGGCTTCATAAAATAGAATAAAAAAACTAAGCATTAACAATTCCATCATATAATCTAAACAGAATTTAGTCCGTGAACAAAGTTTTGTACGGAACACTAAAAACTAGCGGCTTTGTTAGTCTGCGGCTTGTTGGTCGCTTAAAACAGAATAAGTAACGGTATTCCTCTGCCATTTAGGATTCGCCAAAAAAAACCCTTTAATTATCGAAATTTAACACTAAATTCTGCTCTCGAAATTTCATTTTTAAATGGCTAATACAGCAGAGGAGAATAGCCGGAAAACCATACGAAAGCAATGAATATTTCTATCATACCAATAGTGTTGAATTTCTTTTCTTTTCTTTTGCATGTACGAGTATAATGTATAAAAAGAAATATTCTTAGTGCCATGACAGGTCGACGTATAATAAGTGATATAATATAAATGTAATATGAAGAAAAAAAAAATGAAAAATTATATATTTAGGTAAAGGTTTCGTTTTAATAATACAGTTAATGGAGTCTCCTAGTAAGTATAATATACCTGTGACTTTCGAATGATCCTTGGAACATGGCGGATCGTGCTCCAGACATTTTTTTTTATTTTTTGCATTTTGCTGTTTAATGTATAATTTAGATAGCATATTATGCAGTGAAAAGCAAGTGTGACGGGTGCAGATAATGAAGAATTCTTCTGGAAATACGAATAAGTAACCAATTCTTGGACATCATTCGGCGGTTCGTGGTCTCGGCCGCCATTACGCTTTGTACTGCTGCTCCGGCTATCCTCCAGTGCATCGTGGAGGCCTATCACCGTACATCATGCATTAATACTTTGTATTATGAAATATTTTACTTGTGATATATTACTGTATTTTGGCAAAGGCCCATGAGGCTGCCACTTCTCCAATAAACAACATGTAATATGAAGTAATGTGTTGCGTTACGTGACACCCACATAGTTACGGTATTGTTTACTTCCCTGCCCTCTGAGGTATTACGAAGGATTATTTAACATATAAACAACCTACTGAAGAGATAGATATCTTAGATAAGTTTGCCTTTGTTGTATATATAATTTTCTCTGTAATAGTGTTTCTGGCAGACCGAGTGCGCGTTTGCCAGTTCAGTGGAACATGTCTCTCACTAGTTAAAAATTATACGAGTACTTAATGATAGTTAAAAAGTTAATAAAAAAACAAAGTTGAGTTGAAGTTAGTTAAAGTTAATGTAAAAAAATGTAATAAATGTGTTTTGGTCCAGCACTGTATACTTGCATGTGGTTTAAGTAAATAAATAAAAAATCGATTTAAATAATAATAGTGTTTTTGGCAGACGCTAGCCTAAAACTGATCTAATCTAAGCTCGGATCGGACTAATGGGTCGTGTGCAGGCAAAGTCAGGGGCAGGACAGTCTGTATTTTTTTTATTCATTCTCTTTATCGATAAAGCAGCAGTTGCTTATAGTTTAACCCCCTTATTCATACTGCCGTATTCGAAGTTCAAGATATTCACAAGAGAAGACACGTACTAGATCCATTCTAGATACGTTATAATTTAGATATCAATTAGTTCTCTTGTGCAGCGCAATTCGGGCATTGCAGCGTAATTTAACTAAATCAGGCCCATATTGTTTTATGAATAAGGGGGTTAGCAGTCAACGCAAAAAATACGCGTGTGTGGTTACGACGGAGCCCGAAAAAAGGGGAAAAGGATACGTTTTTCAAGATATCCTTCGGCAAGATGAAACATCAATTCCAAAAACTTTCGTTCGCCCCTAATTTCACTTGCACATTAGGGCTTGTGCACAAATCACGCGAGATCCGATAGGGGGAGGGGGGTATAAAGGACACACACCTGACGTGTATTTTTCTACAGTGAAAGAAACTAAGAAAATAAAACCTACCACATAAGTAGATACTTCTTCTCGGTTTCTTTAAACATAGATCTTCACTCTGCACTTCAAAATAGCGAGTCTATTTAACGAAAATATAAAAATAAACACGATTTTCTATATATAAGACTATTTATCTTAAAATTAGATGGAATGAAAAAAAAATCAAATAAATACACGTGAGGTTGTGTGGGGGAGGGGGGTTGCCAAAAACCTCACCAAATATCACCAAGGGGGAGGGGGGGAGGTAAAAAAGTAGCCGAAAACAACTCGCGTGATTTATGCACAACCCCTTATTCTAAATACACTTACATTAAACAAGGAAATGAAAGTGGCTGCGTTGTGGGACCCTGTCGCATTATAATTCGATACAGTACGGATATGATGGTTGCGCTTTCACCGTCTATCATGCAACGACACCCTCGTCACAGTACCCGGTCGCAGTCTGCCAGCTAACGCGGCTCTGTGGCTCCTGACGAAGCTCCTCGTTAGAGAGACGATGACAGACGATGAGACCGCAACCATTTTAGGCCCGCAGATTAAAGCACACTTGTAAACGGAATTGGTCAGTGAGATACGATATTTTATAATTAAGTCGGTGCCATCGTAATTTCTAAAAAGGGTTCATAGTATCATAGTGTATTTATGATGCAGTACTTTAACCCTTTACTACCAAAGCGTAGCGTGCAAAGGGTTAACAATAGTTTATTTCTTACACAAAATTATATTGAAATAAATCATCTTGCTTCGCTTGAGATGATGTTTGTTTTCAGGTTAGCACAAATAAAATTTAAAATATATTCTTTGTATTCTACTGTTTTCATAAATACACTGTGACGCAAGTAAGTATCTTCACACAAAAAAAGAAATTGCTTTCGTTCCCTTTCTTTTCTCATTAACTGTATAAGTTTTTGTGTGCGTTAACGTAGCGGACCAGCTCCATGATTACTTTCGGGAGACTACTCAAAGGCATAGTATACAAAAGAGAACAGTAAAAAAGAAATAAGAGGAAGATATAAGGGTTGAAATGGGAACTCAATGGGTTATATAAGAAAAGTTTGCGGTTCTTTCCTTGTTGTTCAAGTAGATTTTTTCCTTTATTATGGTAGTATAGCCACGATATTTTATTTAGTTAGATGTTTTATTAATCGAATTTATTGAATTATGAGACGCGTTTATACACTTTATAATAATTTAAATCAAACTAATTTTACGGTTTAACCCTTTGTTTATGCATGACCGAAATTTTAGTCATCTTTTTGCATTTTTTCGAGAACAAGTTTTTCTGTTCTACCTTATGAAAAGTTAACACAATATTTCTGAGAGTCTGGAACTTGATTTTCACAGACAGCGTTACGTTTTCCACGTGCTAGTACTATTCGCTATGTTTTTGTATTTTTATTACATATAATTATATAGGTACACTGGAAAGTAATCGAAATGGAATTTATTTATATTCATCTACAAGCGGAAGTCCTGCATTCTTTTATAATAACGAAAAAGTTTTCGTTCAAGTATCAAGTATGCTTTGTATTTCGATATTTAACATAACTTAACGATTTTATTATTATTATTCCCCCAAGACTAAGGTTATAGCAATATCTGTATAAGAAGCTCGCCACGAGCAACTTGCTATAATAAAAGTTTCAAGTATACGTGAGGCCATCAAATATTTGACTGGATGCAATAACAAGCCTTATTAGGGTCACCCCACACTAGCGTTCTCCCGAGCGTCGGCGTTTAGTAAACTCTGTGGCTGCTGCTCGACGCAACGTTGGCGCAACTGCGCAGCGACGCCATTTTCCATAGCGCTGACTAGACGCCGACGCTCAAAAGACGCTAGTCTGGGGTGCTCGTTAGGGCCACCCCACATTTAGCGTCTTTCGAGCGTCGGCGTCTGGTCAGCGCTATGAAAAATGACATCGCTGCGCAATTGCGTCGACATTGCGTCGAGCAGTGGCCATAGAGTTGTAGACGCCGACGCTCGAAAGACGCTAAATGTGGAGTGGCCCTTAGTCTCATAATACGGTAAGTATTATGTCACCATTTAAGAATCTTCGTACAAATTTTACTCTTCACGTTTACTGTTCTCGAAGGATGTCTTTTGTCAGGCGGAATTTTTATCTCAACTTTTATCGGCCGTAAAAATATTCGTCCTTTTCTGGTTTTACGACTAGAAAAGGGACGGGTGCTTTGACGTGATAACGTGTCACACTGACACAGAGTAAATAGACTCCGGATTAAGAAGCTTTTACGAAGCAAAGTACCTACACATAAGGGTATACTAATGACTTGCACCCTACACCATTTAATAACAGGTATTGTTATATTGTAAACTAAATAATAGTTCATGGCCTTCCTCAAATTTTTAATCTAAAAAAGGAGGGTATCAATTCACCGTTATATTTTATAAATATTTGGTTTGGCACCGATTTCAAAGATATCGGTTTCTAGCACATATAAAAGGTATACTATTTTAGTTTATATTTTTTGTTGTCAGTTTTTCTTTTTCAATATTTTTGTAAATAATTTAAAAAAATACAGAAGGTTGTAAACGTGAATCCAATTGTAAATAAGTGGTCGCGCTCTCAAACTAAATTAGTACGTGAGTGGCTAAAGTTAGACCGAGGTAAGTCTGCAACGATTTTGATAGCACACGCAGTGCAAATGTTATTTGTACGTCATAATTCCATAGAAGTTTGACGTTTAAAATAACACTTGCACTGTGTGTGCCATCAAAATCGTCGCAGATTTGTCTCGGTCTGACTCTATATCTGATGACCACAAGTTGTTCCATCTTGTAGTTGAATGATCTGTGCTCGGTGAAGTTTTATTAGTGAAACTGCTTTTGAAATGAAAACGTTACATAACATTTTCCATTTCATGAAATAAAACTATTGAAACGGATTATATCGCATATATTGAATACATACTACATCCCAATAAACGCGATATAATCCGTTTCAATAGTTTTATTTCATGAGTAACTATCGCGGTAACCGAAGACAAAATTATTTTCCATTTCAATCACAAACCACGTAGCTTAAGAGTCTGCATTACAAATCGAAGTAAGACTCTAATTAAAGATAAAAGAATAATTGGAGCGTAACGTTCAAAGCTTTGTTTTACTGAGCATTAATGTGTAACATAAATATTACAATCTTTAAGATAAATACATAAATTAAATAAATATAAAGAAATTTAGTTATTAATAACAACGCCCTCTCTGTGTGCTTCACAAAACGATTAGGCTCACCTATGAACCCAACTCGTGCGCAAGCGAATTTAGCGAATTAGATAAGTAATTAGTTCAGGTGTAATCCGCAACCGTGATAGGGGCGCATCACAGAGGATGCTGCCTTTTTCGATACGAACGGCGAGGAGACTGGAAGGACGTTGTAAGAGTTAAATTCAAAATGAAGCCAAAAGATATTTGTAGGCCGCAATCCTGGCATTTAAAGTTACCTCAACGTTAGTTAGTATGTAAAAATAAATTATAAAACTGGAGGAGTCGTCGCATTCATGAACACTTAAAATCCCAAAACTGTAAGTACTGTTATATAACCTCAAATGTCTAGCACGTTGGCTTTGCAAGATTTCTTTGGTTCTACAGCGGGGTTTTGCCTTGTTGTAGGGGTCCTTAGGTTGACCTGACAACGATTTCGAGGGATGAGCTCCGGCCGGCATCTGGTGTCCGAGCTGGTCATCCACGTTACCACTTAACCCTGGACCTGCTTCCTGGAGGCATCGGCGTCTGCGTAGTGGATTCCGTATGTGTAATAAATAAAGAGTGTTCGCAAGTGCTTTAGGAACAATCCAGGTTAGTTAAAAACTTAATTTGAACTTTAACTCAACGTCAGTGGACAATAAAAGTGTAGCTGTGTGACCCAGTGTGAATAAAGACTTTCTCCAGAATTTCTACTCCTTTTCATTTACATTACAACCCAGTAAAGGCGCCCTGAGGGTTAAATATTAACAGTTTCATGCCTACGTTGTTGCGACCCGGTGAAGTACCAGTGGAGCTGATTTCAACTGTAATTGTCCATTTTGTACCAGAAATTGAGTTAGCAAATATTATTTAGTAGGTACCTAGTTAGAAATATTTTGTTTGGACTTAGGCCCGCTTGGTTAACGCACACCTTTGTGATTATGAATATAATAATTAAGTAAGTAAGCTATATATGTACATGATGTAATGCATTGAGCAATTTTATTATAATTATTTTGGTGACTGACAAAAAATTAAAGAAGCTATGGTCAACAATAAGAGTATACCTACCAATGGCATTATATGTAAGTACATAGTGAAATAATATAAGGCAAATAGTAACTATATAACAACAAATGTAATATACAGGGTGAAATCGGGGTCGTGTAGCAAGAAAGAAAAATAAGACTTGCCACTTAATTAGGAACACAACACTGTAGATTAGAGTGCATTAATTTGTATCTTTTTCGCACATACAAAAATAAAATACAAAATAATTTCTTATTTAGAGTCATGGTCACCCTACAGACACAAGACAAACATCTAGTAAAGAAAGTATTGGTAACTTACGTTAAGTAACTGATAACACTTATCTTCGATTTAACATTCAGTGTAAAAGCAATTGAGCGTCAGGTCGGGACTACGAGGAGGCCACGCCACGGGTCCGCCGCGGCCAATCCAACGTCCCGGGAACTGTTCATCGAGATGATTGCGTACTCAGTATTTAAAATGAGCCGGAGCACCATCGTGTTGATAGTGTAAGTTATGGAAGTAATGTTCCGGCACTTTTCGCAGTAATTCAGGCATCACTTGTCTCAACATACGAGTATCAATGGATAACGTTGCTGAACTAAATCCCGAGCAGTGGTAGCACGACGCGCTTGGTAATAAAACATTACCATGTCAGACCGCTCAACATTTGAAAACGGATATGCCGCGGGCATTTTTCTGCTTAATTATCTTCAGAATTGCCAGAATTAATGAACTCAATGTACAATCTTTGAATGATTTTATTTATTTTGAAGTTTTGACTTTGTCATAACAGTGACGGTTGACATTTCTTACTCATCTAATCAGTTGTTTATTAAATAGGTTTTAACATTAATTGTAAGGTAACCATAATTTCAGTTTTTAACTGGGATACTTAAATTGTTGATTAATTAATTAATGGCTGCAATTATTGCAAAAATTAACTTTATACCTAACATCACGTTAATTTACCGAGTTAAGTACAATAGGTTTGAATCACGACCCCGATTTCGCCCTGTATAACAATAAAATTAAGTCTATTTATCTAAGTACTTAGAAACAAAAAAAAATAGCTATTTTACATATTTATTATGTATTTTAGCTGCCAAAGATAAAAAGTTTTCATGTATAGAGAAAATTGTATGAAGTGCAGTCCTTAGTTTAGGTCAAAAAGGGCAAAAATACCTTATTTACAATATCATTTAAAACCTTGGGACTAGTCGAGGAATGAAATATTAAAAATATTTACAATATTTCTATACTATAATATATAAAAAATATCATCTTCCTGCTTCCCCTAATAATTGCTAAACCTCACTTTATGTCACCTTTAGCTTTTAGTACAAAAACTAAAGAAACTTGACTTAGAAATTAATCTACAAACTATAAAGGCAAAAAATGCATGAATATATCATTAAAAAATCTCTTTTTTTGTATAACTTTCCTTTTTAAAGCGTCTTATTCACTAGAGGATAAAATACCTACTTATACACATCACCAATGACATCAAATAAAATTTAAACTTGTCGTTTTTAGACGTCATAAAATTATACAATCATCAAAGACACCTTAAGATATTACCTACGTAATTCATAATGTGTAGAGTCGGGCTAAACTAACTCTGCATCGTGTTTAATAAGCACAGAGTGTGCAAGTGTCATGTATTTATAGCGTCTAATTTCATAGAAATCTAACAAGATGACCATTCTCAAGCATTGCGACCCGTTCGCAAACGCACACCGCAGAGAATAGAACCGAGACTTTAATATGTAAAAAAAATCACGAGAATTCATGTAGCGTCAGTGCCTTGACTTGTGATATTAAACTTTATCCCCTAGTGAATAAGACGCATTAATGCTTAACGCGCTGCGCGGGCGCGCGGACGCAGGGGGCGGGCGGTGCCGCCATCTTGTCGTATCACCGCGCGGCCATTTTGTTTTCCGCGTCCTTGGTCTCGTTGTCCTGGGGCTGGTCGCGGGACTCTTGGACTGACTCTAGGGCGATGTCGAATGATGTTTGTCGGCTAGAATAAAAATTCAATTTCAAGTGAATAATATTGTGAAGTGGGTTTGAATAATTCTTACCAAGGGCCAAACAAGGTGACAATTTTGCTAGCTATCTTTGCTTAGCTAGAGCTAGAGCAATAGATTTATTAACTGTAGAAATCAAAAAATCGTCTTACTCTCAAATCCTTTTTAATATTTTCTACTATTTTGTTTTCATCTGTAGGTAAATTATTAAAGGAAATACTTTTTTACAATTTTGTTAACGATGTATACCTGTCCATAAGATAGTTCCCAGGGGCCGACAGCGACCGCCCCGAGCGCGCCAGGCCTCCCCTTTTCGGCTTCTCGGCCTCCTTGATGGTTTCCGAGGACTCGCGGCGAGATGTACTGCCTTCCCGACTTCGAAGAAACGGATTCTGCAACATAAGATAATTAAGATATGATTCATGAAGTTATTAAATACTGACAATGTTTTGTCCAGGCCCCTGTTTCACCAACGTGACAGGTGCGACAAATTGTAAAATCACTGTTGCTGACGTCACAGGCATCCATGGGCTACGGTTACCGCATACCATCGGGCGGGCCGTATTCCTGTTTGCCACCATCATTGTATTATTAAAAAAAACTTTATGATATCGGAAAAAAACAGATATTTCTCTTGCTAAGTTTATGACAATTGTCACAAGAAACACTACAATTGTCACGAAATTCCGACATATAACTCATTACCCTGTCAAGAATTACCTACAATTCTTCTAAATCTTTGACAATTGTCAGAAACTTCGCAGGAGAAATATCTGTTTTTTTCCGATATAATAAAGTTTTTTTTAAATAATACAATGATGGTGGCAAACAGGAATACGGCCCGCCCGATGGTAAGTGGTAATCGTAGCCCATGGATGCCTGTGACGTCAACAACAGTGATTTTACAATTCGTCGCACCTGTCACCGATGTGAAATTGGGGCCTGGTAACCTTATAAATAAATAAATATTATAGGATATTTTTACACAAATTGACTAAGCCCTATGGTGAGCAAAAAGGCTTGTATTGTGGGTACTCAGACAACGATATATTACATGGAAAACAACCATGACCCAGGAACAAATAATATACTACGCCCTTACCGGGATTCGAACCCGGGACCATCGGCTTCATATGACGGTCACTATACCCACTACACCTATACCTTACCTATACCTATACCTTACACTATACCTATACCTTATTCTCTTAACTTTTAGGGCGTTGTGACACTGGTGGATACACTCGATCCATTGGTTGATCATGAATTGCTGAACTGATGACAGTTTCCATCAGTGTGTTCAGCTCAAAGGTAGTGCTTTGATTTTCCAGCGCCAAAGTCCTTCGATCTTTCGTAGTTTAATAGGTATTTACTGTCTTTTCTTTGCCACACATGCGTGTGACGTTGCAAAGGCTGGTTAACCTTGGACACATACCTGGAAGCTGTGCTTCTTGAGCATGGTCTTGATGAGGATGAGGGTGGACAGATTGGGGATGGAGGTGACGACTCGTGCCATGTCCTCGTCTGTCACTTCCACCAGGCGACAGTTCTCCTGCTCTGAGGGTAGAGGATCAGCTCCGTTGTTTGTCACCCAGCCGTGTTCCTGTACACAAAAATATACGAATTAAATGAAAGTACTTGAATCAAATGATTTTTCACTAAATCGGCCAGGACAGACATGAGCCATGAGCTGGTCAGCCAACGATTCTGCAATCTTGAACAGAAGAAGATTATTTTCTTCACTCGGCATGTAAAAGGTAGCTCTCCAAATATTAAGCTAGCTTGGCTTAATATAAGCCAGGACTTTTCTAACATTCGTAAGAGCAGCTCTGATTGAAGGTAAAACTGTATTATACTAGTGTTATCCTGTTCTTTCTAACCTTAATTTCATGCATCGTAGCTCTTCTCGCCGGGTCCTTGTCAAGCATACGTAATAGCAACCCCTTCAGCGGCGCAGAAATCGTCGGTCGTGATGGAAACTTCAATGGTTCAGTGAGCGCGCGCTGAGCTATCTCGGCACACGAGCCGGTCCAGGGCACGCGGCCGGTCACCATGGCGTAGAGGGTCACGCCTAGCGACCAGATGTCTGCCGCCTGGGGAAAATAAAGTTTTATTGCTGTGAAGGGGGTTAAATTAAATAAATAAATAAGGGGCCCTTATAATGATCGTCTATGTGAAGTAGCTGAGAAGTACTTAGGTTATAGCTAGGTTCGAATAGCTCGATACATCCAGGAAGAATAGATTCTTCATCGTCATCAGCCTTTTCCATACTAAGGTAAGATAGTAGGTAGGTAGGGCACCATTCTTGTAAAACAAGTTTCATCAGTCACTATTCTAGCAGGAGATTAGCAAGTTGACTATCACAACATGGAAAGTAGTTCTGCATTCTATCTTCATCACGAATCGCTTCCATACCAAAGCAGGAATCAATCCCTCATCAAGAAAATTGCCGCGATAGTATTTAAGGTCTGGGTATCTGGGTTTAGGTGGACATTGTGCGTTTTTGTGCTCTTACCTCCCCGTTATACCGATCAGCTGGTGCAGCCGCCTCAGGAGCCCTAAAGGCCGGAGTCCCCACGCCACCGGCAAGCCCTGCATCAGCTAGTTCCCCGCAGGCACCAAGATCCGCCACTTGCACCCGACCGTCGCCAAGAAGGAGGTTAGCTGGCTTAATGTCACGGTGGGCGATGCGTTGGTAGTGTACTGTTGAAAAGAGCAATTTTTAAAACCAGTAGGTTAGGTAGCTTATTGGTGGCGGTGAAGATTCTTCGAGGTTTTCAGTCAAACTCCCCCTGCATATTTTGTTCAGTATCTTTGGCTTTAATAAGGACACAAACATTAGCAATTAATTTATAGGACTCCAAAATGTTTAATAACTATTGTTCATGGTGTAACGTTTGAGGCCAAATAGGCAAAATAGCTCATTCTACATTTCAGAATGTTTGCCTGTTACATTTTTATAATAAAAAAAAGATTATTGATGAACGTTTCTATGTCGGGGAATGGCCCTTGCAGGTAATTTCAAAAGATCTTGACACTGAAAATATCTCTCGAAGTAATTATGTACTCACAGTACTCGATCCCCAGTAGAGCATCTCGGAAGTACTTCCTCGCCAGCTCCTCGCTGAGCGGGTTGTCGGTGGGTATGTCGATGACTGGTCCACCCTCCAGCAGCTGGAACACCTACCCTATCTACAGCTGATCCTCATCTAACAGTACTCACAGTACTCGATCCCTAGTAGAGCATCTCGGAAGTACTTCTTCGCCAGCTCCTCGCTGAGCGGGTTGTCGGTGGGTATGTCGATGACTGGTCCACCCTCCAGCAGCTGGAACACCTACCCTACCTACAGCTGATCCTCATCTAACAGTACTCACAGTACTCGATCCCTAGTAGAGCATCTCGGAAGTACTTCCTCGCCAGCTCCTCGCTGAGCGGGTTGTCGGTGGGTATGTCGATGACCGGTCCACCCTCCAGCAGCTGGAACACCTACTCTACCTACAGCTGATCCTCATCTAACAGTACTCACAGTACTCGATCCCTAGTAGAGCATCTCGGAAGTACTTCCTCGCCAGCTCCTCGCTGAGCGGGTTGTCGGTGGGTATGTCGATGACTGGTCCACCCTCCAGCAGCTGGAACACCTACCCTACCTACAGCTGATCCTCATCTAACAGTACTCACAGTACTCGATCCCTAGTAGAGCATCTCGGAAGAACTTCCTCGCCAGCTCCTCGCTGAGCGGGTTGTCGGTGGGTATGTCGATGACTGGTCCACCCTCCAGCAGCTGGAACACCTACCCTACCTACAGCTGATCCTCATCTAACAGTACTCACAGTACTCGATCCCTAGTAGAGCATCTCGGAAGTACTTCCTCGCCAGCTCCTCGCTGAGCGGGTTGTCGGTTGGTATGTCGATGACTGGTCCCCCCTCCAGCAGCTGGAACACCAGGTACAGCTGGTCTTCCTCAGGGTCATCTAACACCTGGAAATATTCGTAAATATTATCAAGAGTCATACGAATCTCTCCGCCGAAATATAATCGATGTCACTCTCTCATTTTAAAACGACGTTACAAAATAACATGAAGTTGAACATGAATTTCTAACCTTTCACTTTTTTGCACTTGGAATCCTCACTGGCGGAGGATTCCAAGTGCAAAAAAGTGAAAGGTTAGAAATTCATGTTCAACTTCATATTATCTACATTTCAAGAATAACTTTCGCAAATTTTTAAAGTTAAATCTATACGATGTAATGAGTTTTTTTGATAATTATATAATTATATTTTGTATATTCTTATATTTTGTATATAATTATACTATAATTATGTAATTATGGATGCCGGTAGAGGGACGTGGCCGCGGTAGGCCCAAACGGAGATGGCGAGATGACCTGGACAGCTTCCTGAACAACTGGCCTGAGGAAGCACCAAATCGGGAGTCGTGAAAATTAAGGGGGCAAAGGCCTCTCGCCTTTGCCCAGCAATGGGACACACAAATAGGCTAGAAAAAAAAATATTTGAAAGATATGGGTACTTATACGGGCATGATTGTTCGCGATTAGACTTCCAAAATAGCCGCCAAGTTTATGGCAAAGAAAGTTCCGGCAGGTCAGAACTCAACAGGTTGACGAGGACTTGTTGAATACGGCCGAGTCATTACACGCGTGGTTACACGCCGCTAGAGAAAATGTCATAGACATTACCATTGTATCTCATTTAGGATTAAGGCCGAGCCACACCGGCTTGCGTGTGCGTGACGTGCGCTAAAATGTTGGAGCCGCACACGCACACGTCACGCAAGCGGTGTGCCATCTCTCATAAGGATCTGTATACTACAACTCCGGACGCGCACATGCACGTCACGCACACGCAGCCGGTGTGCACAGGCCTTTAAGTGTCCCTATTGCACGACTCTCTATGTTGTAAATTAGAATAATACCTCTGTAACTCATGACCAAGAATAAATATTTGAATATTTTAACTTTTGACTAGATTGAGCTACTCCGTTTTAGTGAAATACATTTTTCATAGCACCTTTCTTATACAATTCTGTCTTACTTACAAACTAAACACACACAAGTTACTAACTAAACATTGCTGCCGCTCCTAGACGCTTCCGGTGCAAAAGTGCCCATAATACTCGCGGCATTGCCGCGCTAGATGGCTATGGATAGCCTTTGCACCAGAAAACCTACACGATAGATAGGTAAATTCTGTCTACCTACATGTCATCCTCAAAGGTTTACCTACTTTGTTTTTCTCGCAAAAGAAAAGTATTAAATCGAGATAAAACCTAGACAAAATGATACCCGATATTGGTGTAACGAACTCTCGGGTTCTTTTGTCCACAAACGTTAGTCATAAAAATGATCCAAGATTTTACTTTATTTTCCAAGTAACGCTAGTTTGTTGTTTTTAACAGAGACAAGTAAATATTCGAGACGTAAAACTTTCATACGACATTGTGTTCCTCACGTATATTTTTCCACTTATCCATTTTTATACGTTTAAATCTGTTTGTACTGCTTTTATGAATTCTAACTTCCTGG
This sequence comes from Cydia fagiglandana, assembly GCF_963556715.1. Classification (NCBI taxonomy): domain Eukaryota; kingdom Metazoa; phylum Arthropoda; class Insecta; order Lepidoptera; family Tortricidae; genus Cydia; species Cydia fagiglandana. The sequence goes on along the minus strand of NC_085951.1, from coordinate 15,438,090 downwards.
CCACTGTCTTATGCATAAAAATACAGCGCAAGCATAATAAAGGCATTTTAGGTTTATATTGATTTAATGGCGCTATCTCCGTTATTATTTTTAAACCTTTTTAAGGCCCTGAATTATTTTAATTGTAAATTGAAATGCGGTTTTGGGGGTCATCCATTAATTACATCACACGTTTAGGGGGAGGGAGAGGTCAAGAAAATGTGACATATGTGACATGGGGGAGGGGGGAGACACAAACTTTGTGACGTCACTCTAACTTCATCAGTAACCGAAAATTTATTTAAATTATTTTATTCGCTGTACATTTAAATAACAAGTTTTTAAAACGATAGCCGTTTTTACTCGTTTCATTTTCTTTTCTAAGCCGTTTTAAATAGGTTATAAAATTACTAACATTTATATCGTCAAAAATATTTTGATAAAATATTAATAATACTTTGGCGATTTGGCGATTTCGTAGAAAAAATGTGACGTCACACTAGGGGGAGAGGGGTTTGCCAAATGTGACCAAGTGTGACAAGGAGGGGGGAGGGGTCAAAAAACCTAGAAAATCGTGTGACGTAATTAATGGATGATCCCTTGTGACTCTTTACTGTGGTTAGACAAATCCAATTTTAGGTTTTGAAATTATAGGTAAATAGCAGTAGCGTGGCAGTTTTCATGACGCAAATAACTTTTTTATTTTCAATAGCCTAATTTGTGTCCCACTGCTGGGCAAAGGCCTCCCCCTTCTTCCGCCACTCGTCACGGTTCTCGCAAATAACTTAAATAATAATAATCCCTTGCTTTTAGGTTAAAGTGTCGGGCCTCTGCGCTGTTGGCTTCGGCCCCACGTACGCCTCCCAAAAGTCCGGGACCCCATGGTCCCGAGATGTGGAAAAGACATACAAATAATAATATTAAAAAATATGTCAACTACAATATTGACGATTCTCGCGTGCTTTGCGTTGTATGAAAATTTTCAGTCTTCTTTATTTACTAGACTAGGTATGTTTTAGTCACGTATTCAGCCAATCTTAGGGTTTATTTTATCCTCTCAAAACAAGTGAATTTTATGAAAGCTCAAGTTCGTAACTGTTTTTCATTTGTTTCTTCAGCTGTTATTGTATTATGGATATTACTTCGGAATATTTAAGTCTTACGTTTATTTATCAGTATTTTCGGCAAGTGCTTTATTTAGTTTTATATTATCAAACAAATTAAATGAGCCTATGTCATTTAAAATATAAAACAGAAATAATTCGGGGCTGTTGAAGTTACTACAAAAGAACTTGTTTAGGCATTTATTATTGCCTGTAGAAGTCAATTTTGAAATCTGCCACTTCAATAAATTTTGTAATAAAACATTTACTCCTCAACCATTTCACATTTAGGGTGGTCTAGCTTCTTCAACGTAACTATATCTCGGTACACTCGTTGATTCGGGTCCGGCGGCGGGCCGGGTCCGGTCCGGGGCGACGTTGCAGGGCGCGGCCGGAGAGACTCACTATGAACCTACCTCATTCGTATTTAGAACTTACCTCAACCAATTTCACAACATTAGGATGGTCCAACTTCTTAAGCGTCGCTATTTCTCTGTACACTCGTTGCAGCGGGTCCGGCGGCGGACCGGGACCGGGCCGGCGTGGCGGCGCGCGCCCGAAGAGGCCCGCGCGCCGCATCAGCTTGCGTTTTGAGAGGATTTTCATCGCCTGAAATATAAATGTGAAAGTTAAATTGGAATAACCTACGTATCGGACAGTGTGAAGACGCTTTTAGGTTGTGCCTTCTGGTACTTACGTAGTGTGTGTCGTCCTCCTCGCTATAAGCCAACTTCACGATCCCGTACGAACCCTGTAAAAGCAACACACTTTGTGAGATCCGTAAATATATATTAAGTATATCTACATAAGATTGACACTTTTTTTTTATATAGGAGGCAAACAAGAAGACGAATTGCCTGGTGTAATCATGATTGCTTGATCATGAGGCTCATGGACACCTGCAGACTTGCACTACCACAGTAGTTGAAAGTGCGTCGCCGGCCTTCAATATAGGAGCATATACGTTCTTTTCTTGAAGGTTTGAAGATCGTATCCGCCCGGAAACCAAATCCGGACGGTAACGCATAATTGATTTAATTCTTACTAATTCAATTGAATCCGAATTAAATCTCGTTTCTATTGTCTCTGGTTTTGTTAATTCGTTTACCTTAGATTACTACCGGGGGCCTAGCAAAGATGATAATCATAGGTACATCGACAAAAGCTCGACGAAAAATAAAAATGTACCTACGGGATGACAGTATTTAAACTTCGATGACGATTTCTATCAACGATTGTTATCTTGGCTAGACCTCCTGATCAGTTAGTGGTCATAGTCTAATAAAACATGGTCTTCTCTTTCCAGAGTGACACAGGCCTACGTCACACTAACATGGCCGCTATATATAGCTTGTGTCAGTTAGGTGACCTAGAAAAGACGGGAAGAGAGTACCAGGCGGAGTATATTATTATACCATGGTTAGTGGTAGTTATTTATATTAAAGAACTGTCCAATAGGTAAGTTGAACATTGGTGCCTGAGCCAGGGAAACCCTTCGAGATTCAGTAGTTGATGGCACGTAGGCGGAGGTCGGAGGATCTTGACGGGAGTTGGAGACAAAACTAGCTTGTACTTCTTATGGCGTATATTCGAAAATTGGTACTATTATACACGTATATTCGAGTATTGGTGGTATCGATGTACTCTACATTACGAATTAACTAGGTATCCTAAATTTATTATTATACCGATTACTGCCGATAACTGGCGGGAGATGGCACAGGATCGAGACAACTGGCGTGTACTCGTGTCGGAGGCCAAGACTCATTTTGGGTCGTTGCGCCATTAAGTAGTAGTAGTAGTAAATTTATTATAATTAATTACAGCGCCCGTTAGTCAATTACTACGTACCCTTGTTAGATATGTAACATCGATTTGGATAAGCTAGGGTTCTAAGAGGTGTATAAAGGATCAGATAGATGGCGCTGTTAACGCAAGTTAACATCAGTTTATGAAATTAGGGCAGCCCCTCAAGTACTATGGACCATTTCCTTTGCGTCTGCAAGATATAGGCGTAGTGTTTACCTGTCCAATGGGCTCCAGCAGGCGGTACTGATTGAGCTGGACATATCCCGGAGCCTGTGCAAGGGAAACCCTGCGAGACTCCCTTGGAGCGCGCCGCACGCGCGGAGACCCCCCCGCCCCGCACTCTGCGCTTTTTGCCGCGTGAGACCGGAGCAGGTTCTGGCGGTCGCCGCTAGCCGGGAATGTTGATAGTCTGTAGACAAGAAAAAAATGGGTGACGAATATTGACTAACTAATGTGGCTCAGCGATCCATAGAGGATCTTGGCCTGCGAAAGGAGAGCACGCCACCACGAATATCGACTAGATTTTATAAAATTGGTGATGTATTGTTATTTAGTTTTGCTTGTATGTAAATTCAATCCTGACGTGTAAAAGTGCCCTTGTGACCTATTTGCTGAATAAATGCTGAAGTTGAAGTTTGAAGTTTGGAACCAGCTCAAAACCGTAATGGCTCCTCTAGACGATGGGCTAGCGCTGGCCACTCCAAAGGACGTATTTATGCGTTAGAGGGAGCAAGTGATATTGCTATCTCATTCTACCGCATGGCTGCGTCCCTTGGAGTGACCGGCGCTGACCCATCGTGTAGAGGAGCCATAACAGGTTGTTATACCTGAATTGGGCTCCTTATTCTTGCGTAATGCATTCTAATAGCTGTTTAAAATGTTATGCGTGGTTAAGCAAACTTCTTACTCTCAGACTCTCTCTAATAAAAAAAGACAACGGGTTGCACTCCGGGAGTGCCGGCAGAAGTGAAAACTGTTTTTCGATCAAGTCACGTGTCCGTCTTACAAAGCATCTTAGTACGTCTTACGTCATACGTCTTACGCTCTCGCGAGTTTAACATTTTTTCCCCATCACAAAAAGTGCACAGCGCTGCTAAAGAAGTTTTCACTTCAAAACTTGATCATTAACCGGTGCAGATAAGTTTATTACACGAGTGAATAAGTCATGAGAATGATCAATGATGCACTGAAAATTCACACTTTTAGACTATATAAGACTATTTTTATTCATTCTGAATTTATAGAATACAATGCTTATAAAATCATCAATCATGCAAAGAAGATGGCCGACGGGGTCGAAAAGTGCTCAAGTGGAGACCACGGACTAGCAAGCGCAGCGTAGGACGTCCACCCACAAGATGGACAGACGAGCTTGTTAAGGCCGCCGGAAGACGCTGGATGCGGCTCACTTCCAACCGGTACGAATGGAGGTCCAAGGGGGAGGCCTATGTTCAGCAGTGGACGTCTTATGGCTGAGAATGATGATGATGGTGAATGCTTATAAAGTTTTGTTCTTAATAATTCACAAAATCCCTGCTAGGGCTGGTTAAATCAATACGTAGTTATCATTGAACCCACCTTTCAGGCGTTTTACGCAGCAGTTTACCTGTCTACCTATGTATAATTTGATCACCTTACCTAGGAACCAGCTCAGGCAGACCAGTATTCAAATTCATATTCAAAATCATTTATTTCGTACATGCAGATACATAACACGTCAAAAATACATACATACATACATCACTGGCTCAGTGACCCAAAGAGGATCTTGGCCTTTGACACAAGAGGCCAAGATCCTCTTTCAAAAATAACACGTTAAAAATAAATATTAGTAATTTTATAACGGGAACTCTATAAATAAGACTTAAAAGCAATAAACTGAACATATAAATGTCTCGCTGAATAATGTTTCTGTAATGCCTAAAAGGAATGAAATGTTGATAGTGTTCACAGAAAAAAACAACGGGTTGCACTCCGGGAGTGCCGGCAGAAGTTAAAACGCAATGGTATTGTAACAGTATTTCGATCAGGTCACGTGTCCGTCTTACGAATCTTACGGTCACGTGACCTGTCGCGAGTTTAACATTTTTTCCTCATCACAAAAAGTGCACAGCGCCGCTAAATAAGTTTTTACTTCAAAAACTCATAATATGTAACAACTATTATTTATTCTGTTGCTATCATCTTACTCCCTTATTTATAAAACTTTACGGGCCTGATTTAGTTAAATTATGTTTTATCCCTTTCTTCTAAATACTTAAGTCAAAATGACAGATAAGGACAAACGATTATTGGCTAATTGAGGTTTGTAGCGCGTTTATGAATAAGGGGGTTAGTACATGATAGATATACATACGAGTAGGTATGGTCAGCCAAGAAAGTGGTCTACCACTTTTCGACTGTATCAATCAGATGATAGAGTCGAAAAGTGGTAGACCACTTTCTTGGCTGACTGTACATGTTCACGCCGCTGCAACACTGACTTTTATGTTTATTTTAATTACAATATTATTTCCCCTCCACAAGCACATATTTGAAATGTATCGAGCCGCACCCAATCATACTAACACCTAAATATCGCGTGATATATTTAATTAGCCAATTACAGCCCGCACCCTCACGACACACGCTTCAGCTCCCGACACTTGCTTTTCCACCGCCTCACAAACCACACTACTCAAAGCCTAATACCTACTATATGTGTGATAGTTTTAAGGTATTTATCTATGTGCCAAAAGTTGCCTGAAATTAAATATTTACATTCATTCATTCAAAGCCCCAATGCTCGGAGTTTCAATTCTCGGAGAATCAGAAATGAGGAGATCCGTAGACGAACTAAAGTCACCGGCAAAGCCCACCGGATTAGCAAGCTGAAGTGGCAATGGGCAGGCCACATTGCGCGCATAGAAGATGGCCGATGGGGTCGAAAATTGCTCGAGTGGAGACCACGGACTAGCAAGCGCAGCGTATAGTAGGACGTCCACTCACAAGATGGACAGACGACCTTGTTAAGGCCGCCGGGAGACGCTGGATGCGGGTCGCTTCCAACCGGTACGAATGGAGGTCCAAGGGGGAGGCCTATATTCAGCACTGGACGTTTTATGGCTGAGATGAATGAATGATTCAAAGCCCCATACTTTTATATTGTAAAGGGTATTAAAGAGTAATTTCTCTATCTGTTTCGCTTTTCTGAAATACAAACTCAAAAAACTCTTTGTACCCTTCTGGAATAATAGGACATTGATGACCTATTGATTCTGCCCTCTACATTATATTGATACTCGTACAGCCAGCTACTAAGTAGCTAAGCGGGTGAGGTGTTCAAATTTACCTTCACACACAATTTAGGTCTTAACAATAAAGCCGCGTCAGGATCATTTTGAACACCTCGCCTGCTTAGCAACTTCTGCTGCTGACAACAATTACATGTTTTCCTATTTTTAGTCCCTTATAAATAGGGATCGGAAATTCGAATGCTTTTATACCTAAACTTCGGCCTCAGTACCTACACCGCGTTGTTGTTGAGTAGTATGGAGGCGGACTCAATTTAATTTTACTAATAACTTTACCGGGATTTCTCGGAATACCGGCAATTAGGATATATATACACATAGTTATTAGGTATAAAGCATCCGAATTTCCGATCCCTGCCTATAAATAGAATACCTTGATGCCATAAAAATCTAGTCATCATGCGTAGTCGGAGGTCACTCTGCTGGTCTGTGACTCCTGTGAGACAACGAGTTAAGCGATGGCATAGACTAGAAATCCTCTAGACCGAGTTTAGAGCAATTATTTCATGCAACCGATGATGCCAAAAATGCGGGGGTGCGCGGGACGAGGTGAGCGAAGTCCCGTGCCGTGATTGACCCGTTCTAAGACACAGACGTCACACAAAGACACTTTCGACTCGAACATAGAGTAAAATTACCGTATGCGTGGCAGAGGGGGTAGCGCGACTATGCTCACTCTGGAGGTTGTTTTGTCTGTGAGCGATGGCAATAACAGCTCTGGCAGCGACATGCCTAAGGGGTAGCCGCAAATACTTATATACTTATATACTCTCTATATTAATTTGTAATTTAAGTTGTTGGTTTGACGTAAATAAATGTATTTTCTTTCTTTTCTTTCTTTCAAATAGAGCGAATGAGGGTTGTCACGAACAATGGATTTTTTTCTCAATATTGTTAACCTAATAATGTTTGCAAGTAGTCACGTGAATTTATATATCATCTGTCGCCTCGAAACATTTGTTTTTACAAGCTTTTACTTACTTTCACATGACCGTTGTCTGTCTGTCTGTGTGTAATCAAATCTTGCAAGATAAATTTGATTCACTTCCCGGTTTCCGATTGAGCTGAAATTTTGCATACGTAAATCGGGTGACAATGCAATATTATGGTGTCATCGAGATGATCTGATAATGGAGACCGGAGGTGGCCATAGGAACTTATGTGATAAAACAACGAAACCTAATTGTGTTTGGGGTTTTTAGAATTGTCTAGATGAGCATTAGTTGCCTATGGAAAGAAAAGTACAGTCAGCGATAAAAGCTTGTACCATAAATGAAATTTTTGCCAAAAACTTATTTTTTTCCGTTTGGCATTTGTCAATGTACTATTGTCATCTTGGCAAGGCCCCGTTGCCCCGTAGAAAACATGGCTATCCCTTACGCTCCGTAGCAACGTCGCTGTCACTGTCACACTAATATTGAGTGATAGAGAGACAAAGCGATTCGATGGCGAAGCGCAAGCGATCGTCACCTTGGCTAGGCCGCCTGGTTATATTTTGCATTGGCGCAATCAGTAGGATATTTAATTAAATATCCTAATCAGAGAGTATTTTCTCTATTTAGAGAGTATTTAGTTACTCTATGTTAATATGTGTATTGTGAGAGTGAATGAATAGATGATGAATGGAAAACTTGTAATGTGAGATTTTATTGTTATAATTGTATACTTAATTTTTAATGATGTTATAATGTGGTTAAGTTTTTTTTTTAATTCTATTGATATAATTGTATAACTTGTATAAGTAGTAGCAAGTGTAATTGGTATAAGTATTACTGTAACCGTTCTTGTGATATTAATAATAAATAAATAAATAAATAAATAAATGTCTAAGTTTTTAAATACATGTGCTGTGTGCCAATTATACAACTTGGCACACAGCACAGTTGTATATAATAGTCGAATATATAGTTGTACACAGTTGTATATTAAAAAATATATATTATAGGACATTTCTTACACAAATTGACTAAGCCCCACGCGGTAAGCTCAAGAAGGTTTGTGTTATGGGTACTCAGACAACGATATATATAATATATAAATACTTAAATAGGTACATAGAAAACGACCATGACTCAGGAACAAATATCTGTATCATCATACAAATAAATGCCCTTACCAGGATTCGAACCCGGGACCATCGGCTTCATAGGCAGGGTCACTACCCACTAGGCCAGACCGGTCGTCATAATTATAATAATGTAATAGACGAAGTCGTCGAATGTTTACACTTTTGCACCTTCCTCCTTTGTAATAAGATGAAAAATGTAAACATATCTTTGACGTCGACCGTACTAAAAATATACACTTTTTGTAAGTATGATGGAAAACTATTTTATTACTTTAACGATAATAATATTTATTTGAATAAACGGCCTGTGTTGTATCAAGTAATAAGATTGAATTGTAGTCGATCTCCCTTTCGAAAATATTAGCCCGTGAAAAGAAATAATGCCTTTATAAGATTGCTAATACTATTTGAAATTATTAGAGCATGATTTCGTGTAATAATATTTGAATATTTTTAATTAAATCATTAAGTACTCTTTCAATCGCAAAAATTTAAACGTATTTTAGTAATAAGATAACTTTGAAAAAGATAGTAAAGTAAGATTAACCTTTTACGTAAAACATCGTAGCAGCGTAGCAGCTACGTCGTAGGCTTCTCGTAGCACCACCATTCGTAGCTTCTGAGTCTGACGTTCACTTTTTTGTGACCCAACAGGCGTAACAGCCTTTGTGGACAGTTCGAACATTTTGACATTGAAATGATGTCTGCCTGATATCTGTTATCATTCGCCAGTATGAATAAGCACGCACGCCCGAATGATAAATAACAAAATTAAATCATTTACATATATATTAAAATGTACTTACGTATAAATTGGCCGTTTTTTTTTGGAGTTTAAATAAAATTATGTAATCTAGGAGTGGGTTAACTTGGCCATGGACCAAAATAAGGGTTGATTTATTAGGGTTCCGTAGCCAAATGGCAAAAAACGGAACCCTTATAGATTCGTCATGTCTGTCTGTCTGTCCGTCCGTATGTCACAGCCACTTTTTTTAACCCTGGATTGTCACTAATAATTGTACTAGTAAATTGAAATCATCTAACTCGAATATCGAAAAAACTTTATACTAAGTTTTAGTTTCGCGACGAAACAAAAAGCGAAAATTTTGTTAAACCGAATCCGGAGCAGCCTTAACGTCGCTTCATGTCGCAAATGGCTTCGATTTGTTTCAATTGTTGGAACGTTCGGGTCGTGACCGGGGTGTTTATTGGATACGGACATGATTATCGGTTTATAGGCGATTGAGATGTGCCGTGTTGCAACAAAGGGAATTAATACAAATAAAATAAAATAAGGCTTTATAAAAAAAATACTGTATTTTGTTTAGACATGCACTGTACTTACGTACTTTTTAAGGTTCCGTATCTCAAAAGAAAAAAACGGAACCTTTATAGCAGCGGTCAGCAACCTTTTAGCAGCCAAGGGCCACATAGTAGTTAACGGAGGTGACGCGGGCCGTACTTTGTTAATATTTATGTCTTTATGAGACATTGTCGTTTGTCACTATTACATACAAAATAGCCAAGGCGGCACTCGGGCCGAAGTGGCAGATTCACGAGCCGCATGCGGCCCACGACGGGCCGCAGGTTGCCGGCCGCTGCTTTATAGGATCAGTCGTGCGTCTGTCTGTCTGACTAGTCTCCCTCCCCCCCCTTTATCTTCGAAACGAAACTAGGTGAGTACTGGGTCTAAAATTTTGAAAATAATACACAAAATAGTTTTTTACCTATAAATGACAGGATAACCTTTTAGAAATGTGCAGTGTAGCGTGAGTCGGCATGGCAAAAAATTTGGCTGTTTCATACATTTTGGCTGGTCCATTTTCTATGGGAGGGTGAATTTTTTCGCGATTTTGGTGTTGGTCTCATTGTAAAAGTTGCTCAGTAACTATAATCTCAACACCTCCCTGGCAACGGGAATGCACTTATTTTTTGGCCACCGTGTATAAACTAATAAAATAATTAAATCTTCAAATAACTTTGGAGCATGGCAAAAAGAAGCCCTTGATGGATTAATCCAAGGCTACAAAATAAAGGGTAAAACGGAAACTAGGCTTAATGCCATTCACGGGCAGATTCCGCGATGTCACGCTTTTTTTGTTGCCTGTCCCTGTCCGGGGCACGAAGCGAATTAATTCACGAAGGAAATAAATTAAACGCAATAATAGTTAGGGAGGCGAATAGGGGAATTTTCGGCAATACTCGAGCGTGGCAGTTTAAGATATGAGAGATACCTTAGACCTAATAGAACAACCTTGTAAAGTATTTAGCTCTATATGTAGTGACGCGCGCCTAGGATAGACGATCAGATTAGTAAAAAAAAATGGATAGTCTGAAATACTCGAGCGCGTCAGATTAAGATATTGGGGGTTGATTTTAGTGTTTAAAGAATAAATTTAACTAATCTGACGATAAGTCCTTGACGCCGCCGAGTTATAGGGTCGCGAACTTGTTAAAAAAAAACGTTAATCCGGCATTCTCGAGCGCGATTTTATTTTTTTTTATTTTGAAGAATATAATCTATAACTTACTAAAAATACAAAATCTGCCGGTTTCCGCATGACCGGAAGTGTGGAGGAGCCATTTCGTCTTCCTAAGAACGCGTTGCGGCATATAAGTCGCGAACGATACATTTTACAAAAAAAAAGTTTAAATAAACAAAAAAGGTAATTTTATTTTACACAAAAAAGGTCTCTTTACATTTTTGTCCAAAGTTAAAACTTTTTGACTTGAAGCATCATAAAATCGGTCAGATTAAGAGAACCCACCAACATTTTTGTCAGATTAAAAAAATATGCTTTCAGGATACCGAGATAAACCTCCCCTATGAAAATCTGACGCGCTCGAGTATTTCAAAAAAACTTTTTTTTTTTGCATTTTCAAAAGTTCATCGTAACTTATCGTCACGCCGAAATCGTAAGTTTTTTTAAAGGAAGCTTCCTTGGGGCCTACTTAACACCCCTTCCGAAAATCTGACGCGCTCGAGTAAATTTTTTTTTTGCATTTTTGACTATTTTATATGCCTACCCCCACCACGCAAACCGGCAGATTAGTATACCGTTGTTATCAGAGGCACTCGGGGCATACGTAGTATGAATATCTGACGCGCTCGAGAATGCCCAAGTAACTGTTTTTTTTAACATTTTTGAAAAACCGTACACGCCAAACCCACCGCTAAAATGGTTTTTGCCATACGAGCTTTTCTTTTCGAAATTATTTTATCTTTCGATTTTGATAGGTCTCGACGGCGCCGTTGAATTACGCCATTTAGCTACCTCGCCTCCCTAACTATAAAGGGAAGAAACAAGCACAGCGTTGAGACTGGAATCAATTCATGATTGGGCGAAAAAGTAAAAACATTGGACTTACAGCCCGATTTGAACTAAAACATGTAATGTCGGTTCTAGTCGTTCTTATATGTATAAATAAGAGATCCAGCTACAGACATTAGTCATACATATTGGCTGTCTAGGTATACTTCATAAATATGTGTCGTTCCGTATAAAAAGAACCTTTAGGATTTATATGACACTGACACATCTAATCCATATCGTAATGTTCGAATCGGGCAGTTACGGCTCGATTCGACCGTTTTTAAGAAGTCACAGAAGAAGTGACTTTTATTGGTTTATGAAATGTCACTTACGACACTGACAGATTGGTATTGATACCATTGATGAGCATTTTTATTTGGATTTTGCCATATAGACCATAATTTTAAAATAAAACTAATACGGGACTTAATCGCGTAAAACTTAAACGTTAATTTACGGCCTTCAAGTGGGTGTTAGTTTTAAAAATGACGTAGGAAAATTGTGTTAGTTTAAATCAATATATTTATGTTGACCATAGTTTTAGTATTGGACTATAGTTGAATGGTTTTACAGTTTCTTTTGCAGGAGAGTATTCCTAAAAGCCATCCTAATTTCATTATGTAAAGCTACCAGTTGCCTACCAGACAATATATTATTTACAACGGAACCTAGGTAATTACTGGCATTATTTATTCATAGTTCGATTAGATCACGGTACCCTTTTTAACGAAACCACTTAGTTATTTACTAAGGTATGGAATTAACTTAGAAACTTAATCAATTATGGAGTTTGGACTGGGTTTTGTTTTCAAACAAACGCAAAATATAGATATATAATTTAAAGTTATATTTAAATGGTGACTGTAGTAGCTATGTTGTACGCCCCGATCCCAACTTTAAGATAAGTCAGTTAATATATCTAGAAAAGATATGGATTAGATATGTCAGTGTCAAATGTGACGTTTCTTCAAACAAAAACGTCACTTTTGACACTGACACTTCTAATCCATATCGTTTCGAGATCTATTAATTGACGTATCTTAAAGTTCGAATACGGCAAGTAGTAGTAGTTGTAGTAGTTGTCAATTTCCCTGCTAAGATCATTTGTCACTCACGTTCGCCACATAAAGGATGACGTACGTTAGACCGAGCCGTATCCGGGCCGGAGCCTCCGGGGCTTAGTTTTCTATAACGTGACAGGCGATTACTTGATGCTTTCCATAGTAGACGTCCTTAGGATGACTCACGTTAGACCGGGCCTTGTCTAGGCCGGAGCCTCCGGCGCATCGTTTTCTATGGAAAGCATCATGTGATCACCTGTCACGTCATAGAAAAGTAAGCGCCGGAAGCTCCGGCCCGGATACGGCTCGGTCTAACGTGAGCCATCCTTTACTGCCGTGAGTAGGACGTTCCATACGCTAACCGACAGTTTGTAAACCTTATTACAAAGGGCATAAGGTCCACCGATGGACATGCAGTGGCAGAGTGTTGTTGTTTGTACCATGCCCGTTCCAATTCCCAAATAAATGCTCAGTCTTGTACAGTCGACGTCAAAGATATGTTTACATTTTTCGCCTTATTACAAAGGCATAAGGTCCAAAGGTGTAAACATATCTTTGACGTCGACTGCGCAACATTAAGTTGGTAAGTACCGTTGTCGGACCTTAAACTACCGTTTTACGTCGGAATATTAGATGGGAAATTAAGTAAGTAAATGAAAAAGTAAGTATAATGGACGACACCCCATTTAGGACCTGACGCTGTTGCTTTTAGGTATTATAAGAATATTAGTATTCTTTGGGCTTTCATTTACTTTGTAGTACTTTTATTTCCTACTAACTTCTTCCCGCGGTTTCGATTGCGTGGCATGGTTATGATGAGGATTGACAAAAATTATGTATATATTATGTAAAAAGTGTTCTTTTGTGGGCTTCAAACTTTCTTTATACCAATAGGCTCGGGGCTGGACATAGGATGGTTTTTATCTTTAATCATATTGGTATAAATAATCATCTGTTTCTGTTTACGAGTATTTCATTTCATTTCATTTATTTAACATTATTTATAAGTCATGTGCGCATTACAGAAGTGGGCGTTTAAGTTTATGATTACTTAAAATACATTTTAAAATATTTAATAAATTATTTGATTTGTTCCCAAAGTTGTTTTGAAAGAGTAGGTAGTTAAATTTATTTACATTAACAAAGTGCCTTATTTTGCATTGGAACAAGTTTCAAAAAGAGCAGTTAAATGATAAACTACAGCGAATTGCAAAGTTTTCCGAACTTTTGTGTTATTCCCATTTAACTCGGACGAGTTTTGAACGAGTTGTAAAAGCTTCTTCAGATCAGTTGTCCGATTTAAAGTTGTAAGTTGCAGATAATATTCATTGTTTGATATTGGCACGAAGTTCTTTATATTCAAGTTAATGCACTCAACTTCAATAAAAAGTTACCCTTTTTTGAACAATCCAAATCAAGTTAAAAATCAAGAAGTTCCGAGAAATAACATAAAAATACAACTCGAAAGCTTCCTTTTTGAAGTTAAATTGCAAAACATAACTTTACAAATGGAAATGCTACCAATTAGTTACGCTATTATTTTAAAAAACCTTGGAACATCAAACTTGAACGCAAATTGAAATAATTGACTTGGAAACTCACAGAAAGAATGAAAGCAGGGCTATATCCGCGAAAATCGAAGTTCGCAAATTGCGGGGATCTTTCTCTTTTACTCCAATGACGGCGTAATTAGAGCGACAGAGAAAAATCCCCGCAATTTGCGAATTTCGGTTTTTGCGGTAGCCCCTCTGGCCGTACCCCATTCAATTTAATGATCGCTAGTATGGAGGATTAGAAATATGTGATTTGTGATAGCTAAATTTTATAGTGCATTATGGTTCTAGTGTATATGAAACAGAACCCAACAAAATTTGTTTGTCTATCTTCTATCTATCTATACATATAATAAAGCTGTAGAGGGTCGAAAGTCTGTACAACATGGAAGATATTTGAAAAAAAGTTGGCTGGGGATACTTAGAATCGATAACAGAACACGTTCCAAAAGTTTTTAGAATTTTTGTCTGTTTGTCTGTTTATCTGTTTATCTGTTTGTCTGTTTATTTGAACGCGCATCACGTGAAAACGGCTGAACGGATTTTGATAAAAACTTTACTAATCTGTCGAGAAAATTCCCGGCCAGGTTATAGGCTATAAAAATTCAACCCTTAAAAGGGGGGCTAGCCACAAAAATCGATTGACTTAAGTTTGCCCCTGAATCTTATGGCGCTACTTAGGAAGGAGGGGCAAACTTTTTTCAAATATGAGCTACCACTATTGAGTACCCTGGTAAACTAACAGATGGCGCTGAATTTAATACATTGTGACATGAATAAGCCACCGAGGAAAGATTTTGCCAAATTAACTCTAAGTTTAGAAGAGGGGTTACGGATATCAACAAAAATAATTGAATAATAATACAACAAAATTAAACGACAGTAAATTAATTGCCCTCATTGCACAGTGCCATCTTTTGGGGAACTGAGTAAAAATTAAGTAATCAAGAAAACTAAAAATGAGTGTACATAGTTACGCAGTGGTAAAATAAACACACATATCAACACGTTCTGCCTTAATTACACTTGAGCGTGGATCCAAATCCAAGCTTTCCTCTTTCGCAGCTGGGCCTTCTGCCTTGCTCACACTTCACATTCACTTGGTCAATTCCAATTTTCGTGATAAAATGATGAGACTGATTCCCATACTAAAAGTAGAAATGTACAACTGTCTATCAAATTGCGTTTTTATAACGAACAATTTTCGCGCTCGCTTCGCTCGCGTTTTCAATTACTTTCTAAGATATGACGACTGCAGCAGCATTACTCTGTTGCAACGTTACTGCAGCAGCACTGTCAATTTTCGTGATAAAATTATGTGACTGATTTCCATACCTACTAAAAGTAAAAATCTACAACTGTCTATCAAATTGCGTTTTTATATCGAAAAATTTTCGCACTGGCTACGCTCGCGTTTTCAATTACTTTCTAAGATATAACGACTGCAGCAGCATTACTCTGTTGCAACGTTACTGCTGCAGCACTGTCAATTTTCGTGATAAAATTATGTGACTGATTTCCATTCTCAGCTGTAATGCGGCAATGAACGTCACTCAACTTACCGAAAAATTTCAATGTAATCTCGATGACCCTAGGGAGAGGGGGCACCATGGTCTAGAAATGCTTAGGGCATCAAAATATCTTAATCTGGTCGTTTGCGGAGTGAAACGATTTGGGACTCGCATTTTATACGCAGTACCATGCCGAAAATCGAATCACTCGCGAAAGTCTCGCAACGCATTGAGGTTACAAGGGGCACGTGATCTTCCTCAGGAAGATCCTGAAGAAGACCACGGTGAGTGGGTGGCGTTCTAGCCAGACAGGCCGTTTCGCTTTCGCTCGCGCGCGTATACCTTACTGTATCGTCCGATATATGTACATCTACTACTCTGTCGTTTAAATCACGTGTAAAATTTGAATAAGGGCGAAAAACTATTGATTTTGGAGTGTAGTTTTATTTAGTGGTACCTAATTGTAAAATATTTTATCTGGACTACACAGACCGAATTCCACGCGGGCGGAGCCGCGGGCACAGCTAGTATGTACATAAATAAATATATACTTAAAGTATACACATACAACAAAAAACATACAGTAAAAAAAAATGCAGTAGGATTTTTATGAAAAAAACATGTTTAGCCACTAGGTACTTTAATAACATATTTAATCATCTAGTTAAATTAATAAATATTTATTATTTATAATCTGAAAATGTTTACCTAAAGTTACTTCTGGTGGACCGTTTGACGAAATCGAAACGACGAAATCGAATTAAAATGGAGTAAAAATCAGGCTAATACCTATTTTGTCTAATGATGAATAATGAAATGAAATGAAATGAAATGAAATGAAATGAAATGAAATGAAATGAAATGAAATATTTTTATTTCGAACATATGGTCCATATATAGGGTTAGTCATTACAGTAACTTATATCTATAGTTAGTATTATAATTAAGACGAAACAAACAAACAAACAAAACAAAACATTCATAGCTTTCGCGGCGGAGCAGCAACAGGTGAGTGTAGCTGTACACACCGCTTGACCAGGGGCGAGTCCCAACGCTGCGCCAGCGTACTTAGGATGCTGTTCGTGCTGCTTCGGCTGCGATTGAGGAGTGACGCGCATCGCTTCCTCATGATGGCGAAAAAACAGTCTGTTCTAGCCTCAGCAAACATTGCTGAGGCGCTACAGTACCGCGGCAACCTAAACCTAAACTATGAGAAAAAATCTTTTATATTGTTTCCTTAAAACGACAACAAAATGTAGTTTAATTTCTTCTATACAATAAATAAATAGACAATATTTTGCAATATAAGATGAGATAAAGTTAAGATAAGATAATATCGTAACATGACTGGGCTACCATCGCGTTTACGCCAGCCTTGAGAAATGCAACACAAAGAACTTCGTGAGACATACGAGATTGTTACATTTGTTACTACTTCAGAACTAGGAGCATAACCAAGGAATCCCGACAAAAATTGCACTCTTTATAGAGTTTTCAGAACTTTGTGCGGTGCCCTGAGTTTAGATCTAGGGCACATAAACGTTGGTATAACATTGTTTTACGACTAACAAAAAACAAAATGTTATATGAATATTTTCGTCAGTACCTATTCTAAAAATTTTTTTTTCTTTGCATTTTTGTAGAATAGATAATTTTGTCAAGAATACGTATATTCAGTATTAACGACTGTCGTTATTTGTTAATTAATTTATAATTGAATAAAAAGCATTTCATTGGAGGCTTACAATTGCTTTATGTACATATTTATCATAACAATTACTAACAAAACTAAAACAATCACAAACTTATAAAATTCACGGATATCAATTTCAATAAAAATATCTTCTTATTTTATAAACTGTGATACTCAAAGGAACATTAAACCACTTAAATATATTATTAAATTCTAATTATAAATTCTATTTTACTATTGTATTATCTTTCAAAGAGAAATGTTATTTTCCAACTCAATCCACTTGGTGTAGTAAGCCGCAAAGTATAATAAAAACATAACCTCGTTTCAATAATAAAAATAACATTCACAAACACATATCTAAATTTAAATAGCAGTTGGAATATAAACTTTATTCACTAGTCAATAAAGTCGTATTAAAAATAAAAGCATCTTTCAACATACGATATTTCGAAAGTTATCTGCACAGCTCGCCTCTGCAAACTCAAAGCTTAATCTCTGGTGTTAAATTTTTAATTCATTTTCAATTATGCCTGTGGTAGGCTGTTAGTCCAGTTTGGACGTTATACTACGGGGAAAAGGTTTAAAATCGGGTGGGTAGTTTAATCACTTTGTAGTTGTGTGAGTGTGGCAAAAAACGTTGTAGAAACAGTAGTGGTGTAGTGAGCGTTAGAAAATGCAGGACATTTTAAAAGTTTATATAGCAATGCCTCAAAAAACGTTTATTTAATAGCCATGTCAGTCCATACAAAAATTTGCACAATTGTGCAAGTTTTTCGGCAGAGGGGTATAAGCTTTTAAAGGTTACTCCAGTTATTAAATGCTCTAAAGGTAAAGGTGTATAAAATTGTATCTCACTGGTAGTATAAATCTCAGTTTTACTACTCTGTAGGAGTACTCTGTAGACTGTGACCCGTCCGTGCCAATATAACAAGTAATATACCACCGCCTCGCTAGCGTACAAACAGTACAAGCTTGTACTGGAGTATGAAATTATCATGATTCTGCCTCCGCTCGGAGCCCCGGGGGCTCCGTGTGGATTAATTTCTTAGAGGCTTTAGGCAATGTTATATATAAATGTTTGCTTAGATGAGCGTACAAGTACAGTTAGCATTAATTATATCAGATGTGACTACGTGACAAGTATACTACCATTCTTTAATAAGAGATATATAGGCTTTTATATACAGGGTGGCTAAAAAATAACTACATTCCCGTTGCCGGGGAGGTTTTGAGGTTATACTGAGCAACTTTTACCATGGGACCAACCCGGTTTTGTTGTTATAGCGGCAACCGAAATACAACGTGTGTGAAAATTACAACTGTCTATTACGGTTCACTAGATATAGCCTGGTGACAGGCAGACAGACGGACAGTGGAGTCTTAGTAATCTGCCGCCCTAAGCTAAAAGGCAGTTTTTCGACATTTTGCCAAAATGGACTTTTTGTGATATTCGTAATGTAGAGATCGAGACGCATCGACCACTTTGGCCCGTTTTCCGATAAGTGGCTTAGTTTTCGAGAAAAATATCGTAAAAAGACCGTATTTGCACTAATTTTCGTTCGTTCCTAGTCTAAAAAGCGACTATTTGACAAAGCCAGGCTAAAACAACGTATATGCAGCTATACGTTTTTTTACGCTCAGGTTTGCGTAAAATCTTATCCACCATATCTAGCCTAAAATAACGTATAAGCCAAAAACTAGGCTAAAAAATACGTAAAAGACGCTATACGCACTTTAAGATTAGGATCTTTAGCAAAATTTTAAATCTGATACTAGTCTAAAAAATCGTATAATATTTTTTTTTGTTTAAATGTCGCATACGCCATTTTAGCCTAGTATCACTTAACTTTTTTACGTCACCATAATAGTCTTTAGAAACGTATAACTATTATACGTTCTTCTTATTTTGTATGGACGTCGTATTAAACGCAAACAAACTTTTAAAATGGTTGAAAGTGCGTCTAACTAGTCTATAACGCAGTATATGCTCCAACCTTCGTCATGCTCCCCGCGCGCCGAAAGACACCTTTACGCCAAGTAAAAGCCGTCAGCCGCAAGCGCAGGCTTGTGGCTGCCGGAATGAGAGCGGAGGTGGCTTTTTGCGCGTGAAATATTGACCGAACGCCAAGGTTAAAAAATACTTAATTATTGCATTACCATCATATGTTATCAATAATATGTAGTTTTTACAATTAGTACCTTCGAGTATTATCATTTTTATCAAGGTATATAATTTAAAAATGCCTCGCAAATACTTCCGCTCGACAGCAAATACGTCTTTCTAGCGTAGTTTGTGATGGTAAAATTGTTCATACGTACTTTTCTACAGCAAACGTTGTTTAAGTTTTATTTATTCATTGGACGGTTTGACTGCTTTTATTTAAATAAAATCAAATTGATATTACAGCTAATCGTATCGGGTTTAATTCCTTATAAGCCAAGTAGGTATTTGACATTATGAAGAGTTTAAATCTTATTGAAAAATGTTTTAAAGGGAAATTTAATGAGAATTCTTACGGGCAGTATAACATTTTCCGCCTAAGTATTTAGGGTCGTTTCTCAAAAAGTTGGCACCGCCAGGTTAAAATTGATGTTTTTCAAAAATTTTGCATTTTCGCATTTTTTTTTATTGGAATCGTTAAAAGGCAACTTAAACTATTAGAAAATGTGGAAGGGAAGCAATTCCTTCAATTAGTTTAGAAGATATACGCGTTTGAAATTCAGGTGAATGATATCAAGGGCAGGTGAAAGATATTTTGTCTCCAGGTTATCGATAGTAGAAGCAGGTTATCGAGAAATAAGTACAAATTCCAATGAAAATATTGACAGGTTATCGAGAGGCGTCATTAACCTGTGTCCGTTGCCGTTAACCTGGTTTCTTGTCATCATTCACCTGTAATGAGTGTCATCCACCTGTCCACCACATAATTTTCAATGACTCTAAAAATAATCGAAAAATGTGTCATCTTCTATAAAAAGGGACCTTATTGTCCACCACGATGATTAAAATTTTGGATTCTGATCCACCTCACCTTCGATTCGATTCCCAATTTAACAACAAGTTTTTGAGAATAAGTAAACATTCAATCTTGCTGTCTATTCACCCTGGCAGTACCTAGTGGAACTCAGGTTTGATGCAACATAGACACACGCTGTTTTGGTCAATCGACATGTCTTGATGAGGACTTGGGAGGGCAGTACCCAAGATAGAGCTGATGCTGAACCCTCGCAGCACCTAGTGGAACTCAGGTTTGGTGCAACATAGACACACGCTGTTTTGGTCATCCAACACGTCTTGATGAGCACTTGGAAAAGTGGTACCCAAGATAGAGCTGATGCTGAACCCTCGCAGTACCTAGTGGAACTCAGGTTTGGTGCAACATAGACACACGCTGTTTTGGTCATTCGACACGTCTTGATGAGGACTTGGGAGGGCAGTACCCAAGATAGAGCTGATGCTGAACCCTCGCAGTACCTAGTGGAACTCAGGTTTGGTGCAACATAGACACACGCTGTTTTGGTCATTCGACACGTCTTGATGAGGACTTGGGAGAGCAGTACCCAAGATAGAGCTGATGCTGAACCCTCGCAGCTCCTAGTGGAACTCAGGTTTGGTGCAATATAGACACACGCTGGTTTGGTCATCCAACACGTCTTGATGAACACTTGGAAAAGTGGTTACTAAGATAGAGCTGATGCTGAACCCTCGCAGTACCTAGTGGAACTCAGGTTTGGTTCAACATAGACACACGCTGTTTTGGTCATTCGACACGTCCTGATGAGGACTTGGGAAAGCAGTACCCAAGATAGAGCTGATGATGAACCCTCGCAGTACCTACTGGAACTCAGGTTTGATGCAACATAGACACATGCTGTTTTGGTCATTCGACACGTCTTGATGAGCACTTGGGAAAGCAGTACCCAAGATAGAGCTGATGATGAACCCTCGCAGTACCTAGTAGAACTCAGGTTTGGTGCAACATAGACACACGCTGTTTTGGTCATCCAACACGTCTTGATGAACACTTGGAAAAGTGGTTACTAAGATAGAGCTGATGCTGAACCCTCGCAGTACCTAGTGGAACTCAGGTTTGGTGCAACATAGACACACGCTGTTTTGGTCATTCGACAAGTCTTGATGAGCACTTGGGAAAGCAGTACCCAAGATAGAGCTGATGCTGAACTCTCGCAGTACCTACTGGAACTCAGGTTTGATGCAACATAGACACATGCTGTTTTGGTCATTCGACACGTCTTGATGAGCACTTGGGAGCGCAGTACCGAAGATAGAGCTGATGTTGAACCCTCGCAGTACCTAGTGGAACTCAGGTTTGGTACAAGGTCAGGTCAGGTTAGGTCCGGGTTCAGGTTCAGATAAGAGCCGGGATCCAGGTCCAGGTCCGACTCCGGGTTTGAGTCTAGGTCCGGGTCCGAGTCACAGTCCGGGTCCGAGTCCGGGCCCGAGTCTGGGTCCGGGTCCCAGCCCCAGTCCCAATCCAAGTCAAAATCTAAATCGCCAAACGTGTACTATGCATCGTTGAAGAGCTCTGTTCTAATCATCATCAGCAGTTCCACTTCATCAAATGCGACTGTTTTTAATGAAAATGCTTGATTTTCTGATGAAAATCCAAAAGTCACTATACGCATGCCTTTAAGATTTGAGGAGTTCCCTCGATTCCTCATGGATCCCATCATCAGAACTCGAGATTGACGAAAATGCAGCTTATAAACTTATCTTGCTTAACAAACATAACGAAGAGGACAAATCGCCAAACGTGAACTATGCGTCGTTGAAGAGTTACGTTCTGATCTTCATCAGCAGTTCCACTTCATCCAATGTCACTTTTGTGAATGTATATGCTTGATTTGTAAATAAAAACAAAAAAATCACTATATGTATGCCTTTAAGATTTGAGGAGTTCCCTCGATTCTTCATAGATCCCATCATCAGAACTGGGTTTTGACAAGAACGGGACTAATCTGCATATACTTATACTTTTTACAAAACATTTTAATATATGTCTAAAACTAAAAACCCTCATAAGGTACCTTTTCCCGTTGGACGTCACAAATCTAGTTTGAGTATATGTAACGTGGATTTAAAATAATTATCGATCACCTGTCATATGGCAGGTGAATGACGCTTCGTTCACCTGCCATTGCATCATTCACCTGACTTTTTTGGACAGGTTAACGAGACTTAAGACAAAAGTATAAAAATTTCAATAATATGCAGCTTTAACAGACAGGATAGTTTTTATTCCTAAATTAACACACAAAAGCGATATAACCGCTATATAATTATATAGCTACGAGTATTAGTTGTGGTATCAGTGACATTAACCTGCCGCAAAATCTCATCCACCTGGCAGTTTTAGGCAGGTGGACGATATGCAGGTGATGGGGAAAATGGCAGTTATATCGCGAATACACAAAATGTATTAGCTTGATGAACTCCATACTTAGGCATATAAAACTAAACTATTGTTTACGTTACATATCTTGATAGTAATGCGATAGGTTACATAATTAGCAAGATATCGACTCCAGGATAAAGAGTACTTACCCATTACAAACTCCAATTTCGGATACTTTGTCGTTTGTGTTTTATTTGCGAAGCACAATAACCACGTCTTCGTCCTACCAGGTGATAGCTGATGAGTGACGGCTTCAGCTTGTGCGGAGTGAGACGGGAAAGGTGCGGTGGGGGTTATACAATCGTCGTGAACGTGACGCGCCAGGTGACTGTTAAGAATTGCCTTGGACAAACTTTGAAGCCGAATAACTTAAAATATAAGTATAATATTGTTATGCGATAATAATACTTTAAAAGTTAAGGATATATGTTAATAAAATACGGTAATGCCGTTAAATTAAGTTAATATTTTGTGTGGTTTTCATAGCTCGGAACATCAGTCCCTCGCGTTGGGACACGGCAGGTTAACGGATAAACGTAGTTACAATATTTTTTTTTGTAATCAATATTTATTAAATCTTTTTCAAAGTATTAGGCCTCTGTGTAAAAAGTCTCTCTAAATATGTATTAATTTTTTATATATAAAAATAGTACATAACGAAAAAAAAGTTCTAACATAAACCTATTTACAGGTGGCGGTGCCAACTTTTTGAGAAACGACCTTAGATAACCAGGACAAAGGACCATGGCCATCTTTGTATGGAACCTGGTTCCATCCGAAAACCAACTGAGAATTAAAGATAATATTATATACACATATATATATATATCTTATATATATATATATATATATATAATATTTTGCTTAAATGAAATACTTAAGTAGGTTTTATCTAGTTCATATCGCACCAATAGATTTCGATAAGAAATATCGTAAATTAATTACTGCAAATTATATTACGTTTTATTTATCATAGTATTTATATATTACAGTACTATCTATTACGTTTTATAAAAAAAACAATATGTATCTTAAAATAGGTTGATATGTTTGTGTATTAGATAATAGTTGTATGTTAAACTAGTCAAAGCTATGAGTTTGTAATCTAATAGAAAAATAATTTTATTGTGAATCTAATTTTTAATTACAACCGCTAAAAGGCGTTTTAGGATTAAATAAATGACAGAGTATGTGCAGGAATTAATACACTCGTATTAATTTTATTGCTAATGTAGACTAAATAATTTGCTAACGTATTACCGTGCGATGAAATTCCATGCCTATTGATAACAAACTAAAATAAATATTAGAGATGCCACGAATTCGGTAAAACATTATGTATTTTTTGAGTTACGTGTATGCAAAAACTGGTCACCTACAAAGATAAATGTTTGCTAAGATTTAAGTCAGCAGCAAGCTGGGTTCTCCATACAACTGTAGTTACGCTCTCATTTTAAAACGATTAGCTAGATTGCTCTAAAACTTTGTACTAAGTAAAGGATAAGGTATATTACAGGCATAGATGTAATTAATGCGTAGCTTCAGATACCATGGAAAAAAATACAGCGAAAATAAGTTTTTCATACAAAACTTATTTTTCCTCTATTTCATTAGTTTTGTTGGAATATAAACTAATTAGGTACTGGCATAGATATACCTCATGTCATTGTATGTGCAATTTAGTACAATCCAACACGTTGTTTTAAAATGAGTACGAATTTCCGTTTTTATGGGAAGTAAAAATTCGGCTGAGCTTACTGCGGACTCTGTTAAGTTTCGTTGCTCATGCTCATTAGAAGTATATGTAATGTCATTAGTAGAGTCGAGTAAATCTAGTCTATTATACAAATAAAATCAGAAAGGCCGTACACTAAAAATTTGTTACATAGGTATTATGGGGCTATTCCCACTAGTTAGGTATCTACCGCCAAGTTGTTACCAGTGGTAACTACTGGGAATTTATATCCCATTTTTCTTCCCAGTAGCTACCACCAACTCAATTTTGTGGTAACTACTAGGAACTTCTTTTTCCAGTAGTTACCACTGGTAAAAGGTGGGATTTTTTCCTAGTAGTTACCACCAACATTTTTTTACAGTACAGTTTAAATGTTTGTTTATTATATGAACACAAAACACTAACTACCAGGCTATTATTAAAAAAACAAGATCCAGCGATTACTTTTTGGATTATAATCTTAATTACCATACAAAATTAACACATAGATCGGGTTTTTCCCACTAATTACCATCAAGTTGTTACCAGTGGTAACTAATGAGATTTGATTCCCAGTAGTTACCACTGATAAAAGGTTGGATTTTATTCCTAGTAGTTACCATCAACATTTTGTTACAGTTCAATAGTAATAAAAACAGTATAAGTAGAATACTATAAATATAGAGTCTTTATTGAACCCTAACAAGATTGTAGTGGTAACTACTCCCATTAGTTACCACTGGTAACAACTTGATCGTAACTAGTGGGAATAACCCAATTTATATGTTAATTTTGTATAGTAATTGAGATTATAATCCAAAAAGTAATTGCTGGATCTCGTTTTTTTAATAATAGCCTACTAGTATGGCGTTTTTTGTTCGTATATAAATAAACATTTAAACTACGTGACTGTTTTTTATTCCCATTTCTTCCATAAATACTAATCTATAAAACCGTATATTCGGTGTTTTTGTTGGTATACGTTTTTTTACACTAGCACGCTAGTCGAAAATCTGGTCAAATTCATAATTTTTCCTAGTATACTAACCAAAAAGGCCGAATAGCTGTTATAGGGTCTTTTAACTTAGGATCTCAAGTGCGAATTATTCATTGGTACTAAGCAAAAAGGCAGCATGTGACATATACGGCGTTTTTACCTAGTTTCTACTTCGGAACTAAGTTAGAACGCCGCATAACGCATGTTTACCGCCTTCTTGACTAGTACGACCTACTCATTTTTAAGCTTAATACTAATTTAAAGTGTTTTTTATAAAATAAAAAAAACTGAGCTGTTTAGAAACATACTATAAATACCTAAAATAAGAACATATATATACCTACCACATACAAAAAGAAAAAATGGAAAAAGTTTTACCGTTTCGTAGAAATTCAAGAAAGATGTTTGGGTTGGTTTTTTGCGATTATCTCGAAACTAGCTTTTGTCGAAAAACTGCCTTTTAGACTAGGACGGCAGTAATAGGGTCCCGTTTTAACCCTTTGGGTACGGAACCCTAAAAGAACGAGAAACATATGACTTTATTGTTTCAACTGTCCCTAAGCTGTGGTTAGCCAGCAGCTGGGTCCAGCTATAGAACTCGCAATAAATATCCTTTATGGGCCAGTGCCGTCCTAGCGCTATGCCCCTTTGTGAGTCCCCTTTTTTTTCAGTCGCAGTCCCTAGCAGCGACCGTCTCCGACCCCGAGAACCCCTTTTAGTCGCCTTTTACGACAGGCAGGGGATACCGTAGCCGTATTCTTACGCCGGGGCTACAGGGCGTAGACTAAACTACCTAGTGTTCTAATTGTTACCTGTTTTCGTCTGCGTTCTGCCATAGTTTAGAGTCCCGTGCGTCGCCGCCGACGCCGACATCCAACGCCGAATGTCTGAAACAAGCGGAATTTAAATTAATTTAAAGTTTATACAAATTTCTGGAGTTGCTGTATATTTTGGCTCCTAGATATATCGTTTTTGATATTGGCGTGGTCTAATTATGGGCATGAATGGCATGTAATAAAAAAACCGGCCAAGTGCAAGTCGGGCGAGTCTGAGGACTCCAAGGGTTCCGTACAAATTAATTTTTTAGTATTTGTTCTCATCATTTGTGATAATTTCAACTGTCTAGCTATCACGGTTCATGTCATACATCCTGGTGGCAGACAGACTAACGGCCAGTGGAGTCTTAGTAATAGGGTC
This sequence comes from Cydia fagiglandana, assembly GCF_963556715.1. Taxonomy (NCBI): domain Eukaryota; kingdom Metazoa; phylum Arthropoda; class Insecta; order Lepidoptera; family Tortricidae; genus Cydia; species Cydia fagiglandana. The sequence goes on along the minus strand of NC_085951.1, from coordinate 15,411,378 downwards.
CCGTTTTTACCCTTTGGACACGGAACCCTAAAAACAGTGTTGTAGGCCAAAGGAAACTGACGACCACGCGACTGCTACTCGTGTCATAGCATTAGATTTTATTGAAATTTAGCTAGAGTAATCTTTCTTGTCACAAACTATGATTGAAATGGAAAACTAAAAAGTTACCATTATCATGCTACGTCTAAGTTACATATTAACTCACATTATAGACGGGTCTAACGCGAATTATATTCAATTACCTTGATTTACCGACGTTTCGACACAGGTTTCACTGGTCGTGGTCGCTTTTCCATACACTTTTCGTCGGGTAGATGCACAAGTCTCTGTTTTGACATTTTGCTGGGACATCAGTCAGCCGCGACCACGACCAGTGAAACCTGTGTCGAAACGTCGGTAAATCAAGGTAATTGAATATAATTCGCGTTAGACCCGTCTATAATGTGAGTTAATATGTATTCAAAACGCGAAAGTTTAAAATATTATACGTCTAAGTTTCTCCCCAGTATGCAGCAGATGCACATGATCGTGTCATCGCTTCAAATCGATAGATTTTGCAATTTATCAGTCGGACCAGAGACAACTAGAGAAAGAGAGACTGGCAATATAGAATCTACTTGTGTTCCTTATTGGTTGCAAAGAATCTATGTACTTCCTCGATTGCAGACGAACTAGACCAAGGCCTATCGCCAGTCCTTCCTAGATAACATTTTCATTATTACTGAAAATCTACCATTCGAACTTTGAAAATCTGTATAATCTGTTGTTTTAAATTTGTTGACATTAGGCCTGAGTTACACTTGTAAGTTTTACTTACGTAAGTAGGGACAAAGCTATTTGTTAGAATGAGATAACGATATTCATCTCTCATACTGTAGTATAGCCGTGTCTCTACTTACGTAAGTAAAACTTACAAATGTACCTCAGGCCTTAGGCACTGTAACGTAAATGAGGCAAAAATTCGTATGCTAAACCTGCTAAAGTCTTGGAACTACGAGGAATCAGAAGAAATTCTGAATCCTTCCTATTCTTCATGTGACTCCTAACTCCACGGTACTCATAGGATTACTTCTTCATTCCTCTTCGAGTTCACTTTCAGCTTTTCATAACGCTCGGACACACTTAAATCTAACAAACTTTTACATTCATTACATTCTTAGATTTCATTCACACACTCTTCACTCCCTTCTCACTACAAGCTTACAAACACAGACGTTCACTGTCCTCTTACTTTCCTAATTCCTATTCTTATGTTTAGTATAATTATATTTTTTTATCACTGATAACTCGCGATGATCATGACGCGATACAGCCGGCCTAGCCAAGGTTACAATCGCTATCGCTTCGACAACGAAACGCTTTGTGTCTCTCTATCACTCTTCCATATTAGTGCGACAGTGACAGTTGCGTTTCGATCGCTACGGAGCGTAAGCGATCGGCATCTTGGCTACGCGGCCAGGCCATGCCTAGTGCGGGGTTCACTGTAACGTGCCTGTTAAACTTTTATTGTCAATAAAAATATTGTTATTAATGTAATAACACTGATAGCGGTAAGACTTTAAATATTGTTATTAATGTAATAACACTGATAGCGGTAAGACTTTAAATATTGTTATTAATGTAATAACACTGATAGCGGTAAGACTTTAAATATTGTTATTAATGTAATAACACTGATAGCGGTAAGACTTTAAATATTGTTATTAATGTAATAACACGGATAGCGGTAAGACTTTAAAAAAATGTTATTAGTCGTAGTGTCACTCGTGTACATATTTTCATATAAATTATTATAATATTTAGCATAGTGCAGATCATCATCATCATATCAGCATTTTATCGCCCACTGCTGAGCGTATGCCTTTCTTCGAGTACGTCACTTATCCCGGTCCCGAGCCAATCTCATCCAGAAGTGACCCGCAGTCTACCACCCAACGAGCTAACGGACGCCAGGCACTCCTTTCGTCTGTAAGCCCACTTTGGCCCATTTTGGCCCACCTGCCATCACTCTGCCTGGCAACATGTCCCGCCCAGCTCCACTTGAGTTTGGCAATGACGTATCCGACGTCTTGCACCTTGGTGCAACCTTGGTGCTTGGTCCTTGGTGCTTGGTGTACAGTAACCTGCAATAATATATTACACAACGAAGGCCGCAAAAATATGTGACACGCTCTTATGGCTCTACAAATAAGATCGTGTCAGATATTTTTGCGGCCTTCGTTGTGTAATATATTATTGCAGGTGACTGTACAGTGCAGATGACCGATATCAAAGTGAGATGCGAGTGGTGGTCAGCATCAAAAGTAGCGGATTAAACAACGTGTCAAAAGTATCTACATTCTGTAAGAGCTTAACAGAAAGTGATGGTTCTATATGTAAAGCCATTAAATGTAAAATATATACTTTCGAACGTGAATTTTAAAAATTAATTTGTATTGGCAGTCTCTATCACTAATTGGTCTCAGTGTGAACTTTTTGTAAGCTCCGTAAGATGGATGGCAGAGTACCGACGGCTCACTCGTTCATATCTGTCAGCCGCGTGTTTTCTTATACTTTGCGATATTAAAAAATATATTGTCTATAACAGGGTCGCGGCTTGGTGTAAAAATAAATAAGGAAAAGGCTTCAATATTTTAAGAACAGCTAAAACTTATTTTTAGATAACAGAATCTGTAAATATGTATACCGTATTCGATGTCTTGTTGATAATATTAGGGACTTCTCTCGACTACACCACAGAGAAAAAAAAACATAGAGTGCTCACTGCATACATCAGTTTTGGTAGCAAAACGACTATTATTTTCGCAGTTGACATCTAGCATCGAGTAGCGGAATTAAGGATAACTCACGTCACACCGGGCCGTGTCCGGGCCGGAGCTTCCGGGGCATCGTTTTCTATGAAAAGCATAACGTGATCACCTGTCATGTCATAGAAAAGTGAGCGCCGGAAGCTCCGGCCCGGACACGGCCCGGTCAAACGTGAGACATCCTTTAGCAGTACTGCATATGGCACTGCTTGACAATAGATGTTGCAACGACCGGAAAGTCTAAAAGCTCAATAATTTCCAGCTAATATTATAACCGGATTAACCGCAACTCTATTTTCAACTCTTTCTGGTTTTAATATTAGTTGTAAATTGTTGTTCAATACTATTTTCGTGAGTCGAGACACTAGAGAATTCTAGTATCAAGTAGCGGTACTGATAATTCCGCTACTCGATGCTAGATGTCGACTGTGAAAATAATAGTCGTTTTGGTACCAAAACTGATGTATGGAGTGAGCACTCTATTCTTTCTATATTTCTCTATGGCTCCACTTACTCCCTTAGCAACACGCTGTAGTTACGTACAGTCGCCATCAGATATATCGGAGCGGCCAGGGTGCTCACAAATATCTGAACACGCCTCTATTGTCAAGGCGTTACAGTTCGTGTTCAGATATTGTGAACACCTTGGCCGCTCCGATATATCTGATGGCGACTATACGTGATTGGAAATATGATATACTAGCTGTTGCCCGCGACTTCGTCCGCGTGGAATCTTATCTTCAACATTTTACATCTTTAGTACCTATAATTTTCATATCCAAGCAATGTTGAAATTAAGTACCTACTTTTCTTTTTTAGCAAGTTGTATGAAGTTTAAAGTAAATCATTTATTTACATACAACATAATTACGTATATACAGTGGTACAACTAAACGAAATTAATAACTGAAGTTTTAAGTCAAGTGGATTTTGATGTTGGTTGCTGAAATTACTTTTCTTGTATTCTCATAATAGGTACCTATGCCCTTATACAAAGATTCAAGTTCCGCACTCACAAAATATCTGATCTCCATACAAACTTTCAACCCCTTTCTCACCAACCTGGGGGATGATTTTCAAAAATGCTTGAATTAATTCTCATGTTTTTTAATTTAATACCTTTTTTTTTGTAAAAAGTTCAAGTTCCTAGCTTAAAATTATATTTACACCCCAAGACGAACTTTCATCCCCTTTTTAACCCCCTTAGGGGTTGAATTTCCAAAAACGTTGCAATTACTTTTTTTTGTAATCGGCTATTACTTATGTCTTTCTAAGAAGTTTCAAAGCATTTGTAATGGATTCAAACTTTGACCATTTTAACCCTGTTAGGGTATGAATTTTACAAATCGCTGAAATCACTTTTATTGTCTTCTAATAATATTCCCAAATACAAAGATTCAAATCCCGCGCTCGAAAAAATGTATGATATCCATACAAACTTTCAATCCCGTTTTCACCACGACAGGGGATGAATTTTCAAAAGCGCTGAAATTAGTTTTCTTGTATTTTAATTTAATACCTTTTTACAAAGTTTCAAATTCTTAGCTTCAAATAAAATTTGCACCTGAAGACGAACTTTCATCCCCTTTTTAACCCCCTTAGGGGTTGAATTTCCAAGAACGTTGCAATTACTTTTTTTGTAATCAACTTTTATGCCTTTCTAAGAATTTTCAAAGCGTTTGTAATGGATTCAAACTTTGAAACCCATTTTAACCCTGTTAGGGGATGAATTTTACAAAACGCTGAAACTACTTTTATTGTCTTCTAATAGTATCCCCAAATAGAAAGATTCAAGTCCCGCGCTAGAAAAAATGTTTGATATCCATACAAACTTTCAACCCCTTTTTCACCACATTAGGGGATGAATTTTCAAAAACGCTGAAATTAGTTTTCTAGTATTTTAGTTTAAAACGTTTATACAAAGTTTCAAGTTCCTTGCTTAAAATAAAATTTGCACCCGCAGACGAACTTTCATCCCCTTTTTAACCCCCTTAGGGGTTGAAATTCCAAAAACCTTGCAATTACTTTTTTTTGTAATCGGCTATTATGCCTTTCTAAGAAGTTTCAAAACTATTTGTAATGGATTCAAACTTTCAACCCCTTTTTAACCCTGTTAGGGGATGAATTTTACAAAACGCTGAAATTACTTTTCCTGTCTTCTAATAATATCCCTAAATACAAAGATTCAAGTCCCACACTCGAAAAAATGTTTGATATCCATACAAATTTTCAACCCCTTTTTCACCATTTTAGGGGATGAATTTTCAAAAACGCTGAAATTAGTTTTCTTGTCTTTTAATAATATATCTTTTAAAGAAGTTTCAAATTCCTAGCTCAAAAGAAAACTTTAACTCCATACAAACTTTCATCCCCTTTTTAACCCTGTTACGGATTGAATTTTACAAAACGCTGAAATTACTTTTATTGTATTCTAATAATATCTCTAAATACAAAGATTCAAGTCCTGTGCTCGAAAAAATATTTGGTATCCATACAAACTTTCAACCCCTTTTTCACCACCTTGGGGGATGAATTTTCTAAAACACTGAAATTAGTTTTCTTGTATTTGAATTTGATGCTTTTTGCCAAAGTTTCAAGTTCCTAGCTTAAAATAAAATTTGCACCCGAAGTCGAACTTTCATCCCCTTTTTAACCCCCTTAGGGGTTGAATTTCCAAAAACGTTGCAATAACTTTTTTTTGTAATCGGCTATTATGCATTTCTAAGAAGTTTCAAAGCATTTGTAATGGATTAAAATTTTCGACCCCTTTTCAACCCTGTTAGGGGATGAATTTTACAAAACGCTGAAATTACTTTTCCTGTCTTCTAATAATATCCCTAAATACAAAGATTCAAGTCCACCACTCGAAAAAAATGTTGATTTCCATATAAATTTTCAACCCCTTTTTCACCACCTTAGGGGATGAATTTTCAAAAACGCTGTAATTAGTTTTCTTGTATTTTAATAATATATCTTTTTACGAAGTTTCAAATTCCTAGCTTAAAAGAAAACTTTAACCCCATACAAACTTTCATCCCCTTTTTAACCCCCTTAGGGGTTGAATTTCTCAAAATCGCTTCTTATCTCTTGTACACTTTATAAATGCAATCTGGTGTGCAAATTTCAAGTTTCTGGCTTTTGTAGTTTCGGCTCTGCGTTGATGAATCAGTCAGTCAGTCAGTCAGTCAGGACACTTGCATTTATATATATAGATAGATTTCCAACTTAGTAAATTGATAGCCTTTCAGGGCAATTACTAGCAAATGAAACACGAGTCCTGGCGCAAAATAAATATCTATCTATGAACTCCGGTGAGACTCAGACATATTACATTATATCATAGAGAAATAGTAGGCTAAGCTAATTATTTAATACCTTGGTTAGGTATAAGTAAAGAAACTGATATATGGAGTGATTACTCTACACTTACTTATTCATCTATGATTATATTTTTAATGAGCTTGTTTCGATACCTTTAAATCTTGTAAATTACGTGGGTGGCCGCCAAAGATATATTTATCATTTTTATGCCATAGGTACCTGCGTGAAGCACTACCTATAGGATTTATAAATTAAAAAATATGAAATAATACTTAGTACCTAAGTACAGTCAGTTGCAATAGGATCCCATTCATTTGGGGTCGGTGCAGCATGTTTTTTCTTCCATACCTCTCGTCCGTCATCACACTATTGTAATTTTACAAGAAACATTGGATCAATTTCTTTTCACCACACCAGCTCGGAAAGGCTTACTTTGCACTTCAAAAACGGATAGCAAAGTTGCACTTTGCTATCAGTAATTCACATGTGAGACAAAGTAATCAAATGCAAATTTTGAGTTGTTTCTTATGTTTGCTGGTAGAATTGACTTTTAAATGATGATTTTGGATGATAAATATTTAATAACATTCATTTAAAGGTCATTGGGCGTTTTTGACCCGCTTTATGAATTTTCGCGTACAGAGACCACACTAGTTTTAAAATAGAGAATTTAATCTCACTTTTCTAAATATATTTTTTTTTTATGTATCACCCGGCAGAAAAAAGTTATTCAACAGTACGAGATAGTGTTATTAATGTTTTTACTTTCAGCATTGTGCAAAAGTGTGGTTCATGCAGCATGATAAACGTTTTATAGCACAATGGCAAATGAAATGTTATCAATTGCGGCTGTTGCCGGGGTGGTCTCCTCTGCAGTTTTTGCAGGTGGCCTTCTGATCTAGAGGTCGCGTGCATTGGCTGGCCCAGTGTGGTTCGACGCAGCGAACGCAGGCGAGCTGTCTGTGACATCCATGTGATGAGTGCTGGAAGCCCTGGCAGCGGTGACATTGCGCGGGCCCCTTCTTTTCGCGCCATGCCTCCACCTTGATACTCCTCATGTGGAGAAGTTCCGACATCCCGTAGATGCCCATGTGCAGCCCGGGCGGCCCCCTCTTACGTCTATCCGTTTGGCGTGTTTAGGGTGGCCCAGCTTCTCCAGGGGTTTCTTGATATCTTCAACCGGTGTGAAGGAGGGGAGACCCCTGTGGTACTACGCCTGGTGACTCCCCCTTTATTTCGCGCCTGCTGCCTTTTTAGACGAATTAACAATTGATTTTGATCAAGCAGAATAAAAATATTGTTTTTTGAGAACTGGATTTTATTTTTGTTCCTCTTGATATTAAACAATATAACAACAGCAACGCGATATAACAGCAGCTATTCAAAGTACTTTGGAATTAATTACAATAGTTCTGACTTAATTCATAGCAAAAATGCTATAATGATAAGAAATGATTTTTATTTTTTTCTCAATTCTCCCATGGCTTACAAGAATGCGACTAATACCACTGTATAGCAGATACATTTACCTACATACCTAGCCCTATTTCGTTTGTGTACGCTGTGGGTCATATGTCCGAACAAAATGCCCAATGACCTTTGATTTGGTTTGATTTTGTGCGTTTTAAATGCCTTGTGCTGTGACTGTACTTTTGAAACGCATTTTAGAATATCTACAGCACTGTCACTATACCTAAGGGCACATTTAGGCGATGCGAGAACTCGCAGGCGAGTTTCATTACATTGCGGGTTTTGATCTGTCGGTTGAATTAGACGTAACAAACAGTCCGCAATGTACCGCCTAAATCAGCCCTAAATCAACAAACCCTGTGTCGGATAACTCGGTTAGTCGATAACTAAGTTCACCCGGCCGACTGAGCTTGAGGCAAGTCGGGATTCAATTACGTCTAGGATCAGCTCACAGTGTATGACATAGCAACAGTATAAACCTTCAGTGTTTATATATACCTAGACGTATATACCCTATACCACATTAAATTTATATTAATATAATATAAGGAGTAGTTAATAGTTATATTAATGCTAGCATTTGTAAATTTTTTGTAATAAGTCATATTTTGTAATTTTGTAATTTTTGTAAAAAATTTATACTTATTGTAAACTTACCGCGTGGAAGAGCGGTGTTCTCTTAGCACAAGTGTCTTCTCACTTAAAAAGAGATACCAGTGCAGCTACTGTAATTTGCTTTTCAAGCTACTGAATAAAATATTTTTATTTTTTATTATTTTTTATTTATATATATATACAAGGTGGCTAAAAATTAATTGCATTCCCGTTGCAATGGAGGTTTAGGGATTATACTGAGCAATTTTTACTATGGCACCAACCCCGAAATCGCGAAAAAAATGGCTGTGTCATACATTTTGTCTGGTCCATTTTCTATGGGAGGGTAAATTTTTTCCCCGATTTCGGTGTTGTTCCGTCAGTAAAAGTTTCTCAGTATAATCCCAAAACCTTCCTGGCGACGGGAATGCAGTTATTTTTTAGCCACCCTGTATAAAAGTTTGACTGTTAAGTGCTAACGTCATTTTAAATTTCAAATTCTAATTGCCTTTTTACATATATTTGTAAATAACGTCTGCCCGCGAGTCGCGTATTCATTACATACATACACATACACTGCGATTTCATATCTTACTTTTATTTTAAATTCAGTGATAAATCTATATCTAATTCTTTTCCCTGCACCCAAACTATCTTTATACCAACTTTATACTAAATCTTATTTGGTCCAGCGGTTTACCGTGAAGCGCCAACAGAGAGTTATCTAGTTTTTTAAATTTATAATTTTAAGTATATTTTCTTTAACGCCGTCAACGCACTTGCAACACCTCTAGTGTTGCAGGTGCCCACGGGCGACGGTAATTGCTTACCATCAGTCGATTCATCTGCTCATTTGCCTTTGTCATAAAAACTCCACAACTCAAACCAAAGGTTTACAGTATTAATCCCCCTAATGATTTATTAACATTACTACCCACTTGTTTCTCTCTTGTGGGTAAGGCTCCTTAAATTTATGAGAGTAGTTTGTAATTGAGGGCCTTGGTAATTAAATTGTGATGTCAGTGAGCGTACCATGACCTTCCAGCCCGATTCAGATTTAATAATTCGTTATGATAATAAACTGGTTTTGATACGACCTTCAAGATAGCTCATGCTGGCCCCTATTTCACCAACGGTGACAGGTGCAAAAATTGTGGACATCACTGTTACTGACGTCACAGGCCTCCATAGGCTACGGTAACCGCTTACCATCAGACGGGCGGTGTGCTTGTTTGCCACCAACATGTAAATTAAAAAAAAACTCCACTATATTGCCAGTTAATAAGTACTTATTTTGCGAAGCTAATGAAAATTGTCACAAGAAACACGACAATTGTCTTGAAATTCCGACACAGAACTCATTTGCTGAAAGAATTACCGAAAGTTCTTTGAAATCTTGTGACAATTGTTATCATTATCATCATAAACATCGCAAGTACCGGTTTTTGCCGATATAATAAAGTTATTTTAAATAATACAATGATGGTGGCAAACAGGAATACGGTCCGCTAGATGGTAAGCAGTAACCGTAACCCATGGATGCCTGTGACGTCAGCAACAGAGACATTTGTCGAATTGTCGCACCTGTCACCGTGGTGAAATAAGGGCCTGGTTGGTGCATGCGAAATTAAATGAAAGCCGTGCGTGAGATACACGCCAATCGCTAAGACAATCGTCAAGTACTGCCAAAAAACCGGACAAGTGCGAGTCGGAGTCGCCCACCGAGGGTTCCGTACTTTTTAGTATTTTATTACAGCGGTAACAGAAATACATCATCTGTGAAAATATCAACTGTTATTTTCATTATCAAAAATTAACTAGCTATCGCGGTTCATGAGATACAGCCCGGTGACAGACAGACAGTGAAGTCTTAGTAATAGGGTCCCGTTTTTACCCTTTGGGTACGGAACCCTAAAAACAGTTCAAAACCATTACAAAACGCTAAACTAGAAACGGAGGTTTTTTCTAGAACCCTATTTTGATATTTAACAATTATAACACATATCATTGGAATAACATGGGTCAGTATGAAACAATATTTTTTTTTTATCCGTAAACATATTTTGATTAATTTATACATTTTCAATTTTATTTTAAGTTTTAATCGTGTGTCGATAGATGGCAGTAAATGTACCGTGACTACAAAATTTACTTTGGCAATAGCCCTCTATACTATCTATTCTCTTTGCTATTAGTGCCGGCGAGATGTACATAAAATAAGTTACGAAGACGATAGCCAATATGTCAGTTTGCAACTGCTAAGGCAATCGTGGCAAGGCTAGTGGTTCACGCCATTAATCTCACCAATGATTTAGTAACATTACTACCCGCTTGTTCCCTCCCACTTGTTGGGGGTGAGGTTCCTTAAATTTATGAGGGTAGTTTGTTTGTTGGTCTTGGTTATTAAATTATCCCAAAGTTATTGTGTGGCTTTGCAATGTGCTCTTGTCGTATGAAAAAGTCTCATACATATTTTGTAAATTTAACTATTTTTTATATTAATGGAAAAAAAAACTGCTTTGGAAACTGAAATCCTTTTGAAACTGTTTCTTATTAATAAAAAATATGTGTCACAGTTACATGAAGTAAACTTTGAATTTTTGGTCACAGTCGCAAGTTTTTAGTCTTGCCAGATGCGGTGATTTGTCATAAATCACTTATTTTTGTAATTTTTCCTTTAATATAAACATTTTCTAGTATAAATACTTATTAATGAAAATGTTTCTTAAGGCTATAAAAAAAGTATCCTTAAAAATATATGAATAAATCAAATTCTTCATTCAAAAACTGTTGTAATACTTTATATTATAGCCCAAGTTTACCCTAAATTTTTTTTTTGAGTGATTGGCTGAAACGTTTACCATACAAGACAGTGTGCAGTTGCCCTTAGCCCTAAAACACAAACTACATACTCTACAAGTAATTAGAGTTATTGTTCTACCATACCACACATATCAACCTTAACTGTCATTATACAACTCATTCAATTATCAACCGTATCCCCACGCAATAAAGTCCAAGTTAAACCTGGCCCCTATTTCACCAACGTGACAGGTGCGACAATTCGACAAGTCTCATTATTGCTGACGTCACAGGCATCCATGGGCTACGATTATCGCTTACCATCGGGCGGGCCGTATTCTTGTTTGTCACCATCATTGTATTATTTAAAAAAACTTTATTATATCGGCAAAAAACAGCTAAGTATTTCTCTTGTGATGTTTATGATGATAATGATGACAATTGTCACAAGATTTCAAAGAACTTTCGGTAATTCTTGACAGCAAATGAGTTCTGTGTCAGAATTTCGTGACAATTGTCGTATTTCTTGTGACAATTGTCATTAGCTTCGCAAAATAAGTACTTATTTACTGGCGATATAGTGGACTTTTTTTTGATTAACATGTTTGTGGCAAACAACCACACCGCCAGTCTGATGGTAAGCGGTTACCGTAGCCTATGGCGGCCTGTGACGTCAGTAACAGTGATGTCGACAAATGCGACATTTGTCACGTTGGTGAAATAGGGCCCTGGTTTTCTAATGTCGTCTGAGCATGAACAAGAGCCTAGATTACTATTATGACACATGTTTAAGTGACGCTGTGACATTTACGGTTCACAGCTGTAATACACTTAAGATCAAAGATAATTATGTATGTAAGGGTTGCCTTGACAGTTAATGCTCGATTAAAGATGTATGATAAGTGCCTTACTATCCCTAGATCCCTACACGCTACACTCTTAACAAGTCGTGTTATATATTAGGATTTTCGATGACAAATGAAAGTTGGTAGGTACCTTATACGTAGGTACTTATATTGACACTTCTGTTTACTTTAACAAACAATATGAAAATGTTTATTAACGTTCTAATACCATTTTAACTTAATTAAGTAGCGAATATTAACTTAATACTTACAACAAAAACAAGTAGCACCAAAGACGTAAAACAGGATCCTCGTAAAGCACCATTTAAAAATTTAAATAACTGTGCTTCGACAAGCAAATTAACCCGAAGCAGAGACCAGTGAAAAAGATAGATTGCCAATCTGCGTACAAAGCAATAAGGCAACTGTCTGACGTCGACGAAAATCGACACGCGATCAACTAGTTTCTTACGTGAAAACCTAATAATAATGTGGGAATAAATGGTCTTCTTTCTACTCGAGTCCTGACCTTTTCTTGCGGTCTGCTCAGCGATTTAAATCCAATTTGAATACTACAGTACGAAAGCGAAAGCAAATAGGGTAAAAGAGACGCGTATAATCGTCAATTGATGAACTTTTTCTGAGAAATAACACAAGAAAGGAACTTTCTTCAGCAGTGGGATGTAATTTTGGCTATGAATAAAATACCTGTATAAGCGGCATCATTCGCATCGCATTAGCAACGTATGTACTTATTTGATAACTCTTTAGACATTTGTGATATTGACAGTCTTTAAAGATTACTCGTCTCTGCCCAGGCTATTGTTAGCATGCTTACGCCGAGTGTTTCTTTGCCTCGGACCCCTGAAAGGGTCCTTAAGCAGTAAAAGACCTTTATTTAGGCCTATTGTTGGTTGTAAACCTTCTGTTTAGAACTTTAATAGGGGTAGGATAAACATTGAGACTGTATTTAAGAGGCTGTAGGTTGGTATTTTGAGTTGGTACCTAAATAGAATATTATAGTGTTAAATTCAAATTATAACACAGAAGAAATTTCAAATAAATAAGTTTTTAGTCTAAATATCACAAAAGATCAACAGTTTTAAACTAATAGTTATTTACGATACAAGTATGGAAAAGAGGAAATTCGAAACCAGTGACGATAACACACGACCACGACACACGAGTGGCGATAAATTGAAACACGACCGAAGGGAGTGTTTAAAATCGACACGAGCTCAAGTCCGGTCGTGTATGGAGTATTGCAGCCACCTGTGGGATGGCTCAGCTAAATACCAACTCGCCGCTTTGGACTCAGTGGAGCGCAGAGCCAGGAGGATGATTGGCGACAAGAAGCTAACGGCTAAGCTTCAGTCTTTGGCCCATCGGCGGAAAGTCGCCAGCCTGTCGGTATTCTACAGGTTGTACTTCGGGGAGTGTGCCCAAGAGCTACACGAGCTCATTCCACCGTCCCCATTCTACCATCGGACTTTTAGACGCACGGCCGGTTTCCATCCTTACTTGGTAGATATTCCACCAATTCGCACGAAGCGCTTTGCTTCTACTTTCCTTATGCGCACTGCCAAGGAATGGAATTCCTTGCCGGCGTCTATATTTCCGTGTTCTTATAACCCGGCAACCTTCAAATCAAGAGTGAACAGGCACCTTCTGGGCGAGCTCGCTCCATCGTAGGCCACGTTTACGCCTCGGCTAGTCTGTGGCCATGAGTAAGCCCATTCATAATAAAAAATAAAAAAAAAAGAGTTGCGAATTACCTATTCGCACATGTATCGTACAACGTTTTAACATATGGCCCTTTAAACTTTTGACATACGCACGGAAAGTGCTTTTTCCCGCAATGTTGCGGGAAAGTAGGACCATAATTATGTACTGTAAAATATATAACACATAAACTAAGAACATAAAGTAGGCAACATGCAACATTTTACAAAGCGGGATTTAAATGACATTCCCAACTTGGCACACAAAGCTTACGACGTGAAACGGAGCTTAATGTGCTTTCAGTTCCCTAAGTTAGCTTTAAGTTGCTCGACTTGAAATGCTTAACACGTATACGAGGTGTGGAATTTATGCCTTTTGAGATTAAACACATAATTTTAAACCACGTATAGTTCCGGCACAGATCATATAATACTAGTAGTAGGTTCCGGGTTAACTAAAAATCATAATACCGTGTTACATTTGCATAAAAGCATTGATATAATTAATAATATATTATATTATATGAGAATAGAAATAACGGCCCAATTAATTCTTAGATATGGTACATATTAAATAAAATTTAACAACTTAAAAATATATGTAGGTATTGAGAATAGAAATACCGACATTAAAACCGGTTAATTTGTAAGAAACTAATATCGATACTCAGTCCCTGGTTTAATCTAGTTACATTACACCTATTAGTTTTATATTTAAAAAAATCTTTTTAATATAATAAAAGGCTTACTCATACTTATTTAAAATTCATCATCATCATCATCATTTCAGCCTATATACGTCCCACTGCTGGGCACGGGCCTCCTCTCGAGCGCGAGAGGGCTTGGGCTATAGTCCCCACGCTAGCCCAATGCGGATCGGGGACTTTACATACACCTTTGAATTTCTTCGCAGATGTATGCAGGTTTCCTCACGATGTTTGCCTTCACCGAACAGCGACTGGTAAATATCAAATGATATTTCGTACATAAGTTCCGAAAAACTCATTAGTACGAGCCGGTGTTTGAACCCGCGACCTCTGGATTGTGGGTCGCACGCTCTTACCGCTAGGCCACCAGCGCTCCAATCCACTTAATAAATCCACTTATTTAAAATTACTTAAGTAATTAAAATGTACCTCGTTTCTTCTCAACGTAACCCATTGTATTAACCGAAGTTTTCTGAATATACGTCGACCATGTAGGCCAGACCATGATGCAACTGCGAATCAAGATGCAATAATATCAAATCAAAATCGCATTTTAAAAATTGCAATGCACCTTGGTCGAATGCAATTATTGCAGCGCCCCGCTCTATCAGCGAGAGAGGGAAAAAACTGTAATTGGTTTTTAGAATTTGTAAGTTCCCTAGAAACGTTGGAATGACATTTTCATTCATGGGTGCGGGGACAAATACTGGAGTCAGTTATGTAACGCTGCCATACATGACCCAAAAAATTTTTATTAAGCTATGAGCTTCATCACATCTGATATTTGAGTAATTCTAAGCATTTCTAGCGTGAAGTGGGGGGGAGGGTGGGGTACAAAGCCAGGCCGCCATCCGTCATCTTTAAAAAAAATCTACTCTGATCCTGGTGGGTACTAGGGCAAGTTTGGTATCATTTTCGTATAAACCAAAGACGTAGAATTCATTGCTGATATTTGTTTTTTCAATTTCATAGTAATTTTACAAGAAAAACGTAAAAAGGTGAAAAATTTGGTTGGAGATTTTTGCTACGCGGAGCCGAAACTACAAAAGATAGAAAGTTGAAATTTGCACACTAGATTACATTTATAAAGTGTACAAGAGATAAGAAGCGATTTTGAGAAATTCAACCCCTAAGGGGGTTAAAAAGGGGATGAAAGTTTGTATGGGGTTCAAGTTTTATTTTAAGCTAGGAATTTGAAACTTCGTAAAACGATATATTATTAAAATAAAAGAAAACTAATTTCAGCGTTTTTGAAAATTCATCCCCTAAGGTGGTGAAAAAGGAGTTGAAAGTTTGTATGGATATCAAAAAAATTTTCGAACGCGGGACTTGAATCTTTGTATTTGGGGATATTATTAAAAGACAGGAAAAGTGATTTCAGCGTTTTGTAAAATTCATCCCCTAACAGGGTTAAAAAGGGGTTGAAAGTTTGAATCCATTACAAATCCGAGTAGACACACATTTCTTATTGGCTCCCAGGCTTGAAATGCTTAGAATTACTCAAGGAACATATGTGATGAAGCTCATAGCTTAATAAAAAATTTTTGGGTCAACTTTATAACTGCTTCCGCTAAAAAACTCAGGCGAAGTTACGTTATGACAATGTTAGAAATACTGGTATTGGATGTAACTTTTTCACTGTACATTTATAGTTAATTAATTTTAATTTTAATTTATTTATTTCAAAAAATATACTTATGTTTAGGTATACAAAAGTTTCGCCAAACTGTAGACAGTTTGTTGTGAATAGTTAATTGATGGTTTTTAAAATTTTAAATAAAAGTGTGTGTGTTTTCTTGTTTGGAATAGTTGGGATAGTTGGTAGACATTAATAAATTATCCAGAACTGAGCTCTTTTGCAAATATATATTATGTAAATATCTTAATTAGAATAATTATTTTCCATTATTACATTGCACAACGGGACTTAATCGCGTATTTAAGTTATTATTTTCCATCAGGCGGTATAGTAATAATGGGAGAATTGTTCGCTTAACAGAAAATAACAGTATATCTTCAGGGAGCCGTAATATATCGTAAAGGAACAGTGCAAGAACATTATAGCATCAGGAGGGAGTAATATATCTTGGAAGTGCAACTGCACTCAGTGACGTACGGTAATGGTCGACTGCAGATACACTTTGTACAGTCGAAGCGTGAATTATTAGGAAGGTACATACAGCCAGGTTCCCAAACGTGTGTTTAATGGTAACATTCCATTTCTAACCGCAGCTGCACTACCGGTACTGAACGCGTCGCTGTCATTGTCAATTTCCATAGTAAAATTGACAGTAGTGCAGTTAGTTATTTTAAATTAAGTAATTGTAAACTGAAATAAATGTCATAATACTAAGAAAAGTGACCAAGGCCCTTAGTGCCCCAGGCTGGAATCGAACCAGCGTCCTCTGCTATCGCGGCAGATGTCTGTGCCATTCGGCCACCGGGCCACAGAGGCATAGGTCGATTTTTTCCCAAGTATATGCACTTCTCACTGAAGGCTTATGGCGCCCCCTGGCCATCCCTAAGGTGCTAAGGTAAGGTACCCTAAGGTGGCGCCGTGGTCCGGTGGCCGAATGGCACAGGTACCTGCCGCGATAGCAGAGGACTCTGGTTCGAGTCCAGTCTGATGCACTGCAGGACTTGATCACTTTTTCTTAGTATATAGCATTTATTTCAGTTTATAATTTATATAGTAGTGTGTAGTTGAAATAAAAACAAATTCTAATATTTTCTAAATATAATTTAATTTGTTTTAATACTTCTAATAGTATTAAGTAATAGTAATTCTAGTTTTTAATGCTTAAAAAAACGTTTCAGCAAGAAATAAAATTGTATTTTTAGGCCACCATTTTACACTGCTCTTCTTTTTTATTCACACTATTTTTTTCCCTGTCACTCAATGTGCTCCATGCAATTGTTTGGCTCTTGAGCCCTTTCAGAACCGAACACAGCCGCCACTCACATCCATTGTACTAAAGTATGTGTGGACAGTGACGAATCACTCTATTAACTCTTAATCGAAGAAGGGCTTATGCGACCTTAGAACATGAAACACTTAATACATTTAAAAACTGGGTTATATTTGAGTAAATATGTGCATGCACATTACGTATACTTATATGTCAGGGATTTGGGAGAAAAACATTTACAAAAGTAGTAAAAATAGTATACCTCGGCCAGTAAATAAGTAAGCGTCAGATCACATCTTTGTAGACCTCGTCTTCGCTTCGGCCGACAAATTGTGACTGAGACATTTCTTACTTTACTACCTTAGACCAGGTATGTAACATATACTAACTACGATTTTATACTGTTACACAGAGTTCAACCGATACAAAATCTTACAAATTAGCCCTGGCCTACCTCAACTCAATGCATTTACTGCTAAATGTTCAATACATTATTGTATACGGCCTTATGTAAGGCACCGGCAACCTTGGAGGCACGTAATTGGTTAACAACAATCCGCTGATTACAGCAACCAACGGCCATTATCGTATTAAACATTAACATTGTTATTACATGCACAGTATAAATACGCAGTATATTCACTGCAAACAAGTTATTTACTATCAAAAATGTTCTTGCTAACTGTACATTACCTACTCGCATTATTATTTGCAAGTACCTTTCAAGACTTTCCTTATAAACCTAAATGCTATGAGTTTGTTTTTCCATCGAATTCCGTTGGCTACATTCCGACTGCGTCATCAAATCAGCTCCATGTTAGCATAATAATACTACTGCATTGTTATCGGAATTACTAATAGTCCAAATTTTGAGCAGAATCGGCTACCAAGTGGTTCATATTTAAGTTATAAGATTTGACCCAAGCAAATAAATTAAAATGTAAGTAATAACGATGCCGGTCCTTCGAATGTCAAGAGCGATAGAGAGGCAGATCACAAAATTTCGATTTCGATATTCGCGTTAGGCCCTCAGTTTTCGATGTCTTTGCAACATTTTAAACCACCACTAGGTACTTTGAATACTAGTAATTGAGTGTATTTAGACATATGAACAGCGACAGGATCGCAACTACATCAATACTGTATCGTGGCTGCATCGCTACTAAATCCCTGCAAAAAGTGTGCATCCTATAATGTCCCGATATTATCTTGAGGTGAATTAACTGCTCAAGCATAATACTTATACTGTACAAAGTTTATCATTAGGGCTAATGTATGTTGTCGTGGATTGAATTAAATTCTTCGCGATGGTCCCAAGTGATCACGAGTACGTACGATACAGCAAAAATATCTCTCCTTTGCAATTTTTTTATACGTCTAGATAACTAATCCAATTTTTTAATTGAATACTTTGATTTGTGTATTTTGAAGAGTCATATGAACCTAGAGTAAGACCAAGATAAGTCTGCAACGATTTTGATAGTGTTCAGTGTTATTTTAAACGTCAAACTTCTATGACATTATGACGCACTTGCACTGTATGTGCTAGGTATCAAAATCATTGCAGACTGTTAGTCTAAAGCAGGCCACTGACGAGCCTTCCAAATGGATGCCGTTACAATGGATTCATCCAAATGGACGGCATCCTAATATTAAACATTGTACGTTTTTGACATTCACGGACCGATATTGGATTGCAGCCACGCTATTTGGACTGTTGGAAGGCTTGTCAGTGGCCACCTTAACTCTAGCTGCCCGTCAGACGCTCATCATACAACAAATTGATGTAAAGCAATTTGACCCATATTGATCTGTAGTAACACGTCAGATACTGAGTCGCTACGACCCAAATTATGTTAATATCACACATGTGATACTTGGGCGCTCCACGGGATAATTAGATAAATAAATATTCAAGTAACATTTATAATATTATCTCCTATATACATCTTAACCTCCTGACGACTAGGTTTTAAATTTGCCAGCTTAATTTTAACTCTGTTCAATTGATATTCGTGTCGTGAGGAGAACATAAAATATGCATAAAATGATAAAACAGACCAAGTTTTCGAGGTGCAGGTTGAAAATGTAAAAATACCTATCTTATAACTTGAAATTCCATAACTTTATAAATATTTTTAAAGTTTCCTGAGGGAAATATTCAACGTTTCCGCGAGCGTCGAACTCCAAGCCCCGGATTAACATTGTAATGAGCTTCTGAAGCTTTTCCTCTGCTACATTTTATGTTCTGTGTTCGCAGTTCTTTCAAGTTTTTTTAAGAAACTAGCTTTTATATTTTTTTTATCAGTCCAGCTCGTAAAGGCTTCTTTTACTTCAAAAACTGATAATGAAGTTGCATTTTATCCACATATGTGACAGTTGTTTGCTCATGTTGATTGATATATAGCATTGAATTTTAAAATAGGATTTTGAATGACAAACATACATACATTGTGTATTTATAACTTTGTTTATTGTAAAATATTTACCAAACTATGAATTAAAACTAGGTCAAGCTCTAAATATGGTTAAAATAGTATCGGTTTTTACAGTTTTTAGCTATTCTTTGGCTAATGTAGTTACATTGCCGCACATAAAACCCCGTGTATGATGAATATACATTATATATACATTTATATATTGTATAAATGTATAGTGTGTATTGGGATAAATGCGAAAGCGGGGTAATTCCGAAACTGGCAAATATCTACTAAACTAGAAAACAGTTCATACTTTAGCAACACTTACGCCGCTGCAACGCTTACATGGCATCTTGCGTACTATTGCTACAGTAGAAAGTGTTTCTAGTTTAGTAGATATTTGCCAGGTTCGAAATTACCGCGTCTTCGCATTTACCCCTATGCACCCTATATCGCTTTGAGTAAATGTTTATCTCATGATATTGATTTCAGTAAGTCTCTCTTGAACTTTTAGTGTAACAAACATTAGATACATCAAGATATCATGTCTGTATCATATTTTTAAATCCCGAATCCTCCTAAGGGCCGCAATAAACGTTTACTGCCGTTCTAAATAATGTGTGTTTAGAATGTACCCTCTGAATAAGAACCAAGGTTTATGGTCATAATTATCTTTTAGCCAATTATTCGAGCAATTTGCTTAAATTACGCATAAAGTTATAAGTACGTTGTTGAATAGGGAGGTCGATAAATGATAAGCTTTATCGCTTGTTTTATAATTGCGTGTCGATATAAAGTGGATGAAATGTTAATCGATTACCGATATGAGGTCAATTGTTGTGAGGTTGATTGGGACACTCACTAATTAAATAATATTGTAACACCTGTAAACTGACATGCACAATCTGGCAATAAATGATTACTTACTTACTTATGCCGTGTCCTGTTCAAGTAGCAGTAAAAATAAGTTCTAAACATCTAAATTATATTCCGACGTTTAATTAAGAGGGCGTAGAGGAGGGTAAATTTTCAGATTCTGTCAAATTACCCCATTTCACGCACAAACGCAGCTCACGCACACTACCTCAATTTACTGGGACAGGTCAGTGACCCCTAATGTTTTTTTAAAGGTGCTGTTTCGAGTTTAGTGTTAACTACTGACCTCCTTTGAGGAATTAAAACTGTCAAACTTTCCTTTGTGAGAAGACAGAGAAAAAACACTTTTTATATATAGCTTTCCTTGTTTGTTCATGTCATGTCATAGGTATGTGACGTATTAGGTAATTATTTATTTTCGTTGTTGAATTTTGTATTAAGATAGGTACAAACGGCGACGCTCTTAACTGTCCATCGGTAGACCTTATGCCTTTTGTAATAAGGTTTACGAACTGTCAGTTAACAGTGTGGTGGTGTGCGATGGTAGGTATGCGGCATGGACATATATATTACTTCGTAAGGACGCGGCTAACGAGCACTAAAAAGGGGGCCGCTACATGGGTGTGATATTTGCATTTATCACACCCCGGCGCTCAGTCGTGTGGCGAATTGCGCAGTAGAAAGTTGTCACGCAGCATAACACAAAAATGCCTTATTGCGTTGTAAAAGGGTGCAAAAACCATTATAGGAAGTATAAGAAAAAAAATGGGACCTCATATCATCGGTAAGTAATTTCCAATTAGGTTTATTTATTGCTTAAAACCAATTTTAAACGATAATTTTATTTCATTCTCACGCGCAACTAATGTTCGCTCGTACGTCATAGCGCTAATGCATTAACCTTGTAAGGACGTCATTTCTCTTTGGAAGTTATTATGAAGTAGAAATGCATAATGCGTGATTTGTATAGGTAAATTTACTTAAATATGATTAGTTGATTACCTACCGGATATAATTACCGAAATTAAAGTACCTATTGTCTGACTTACAGAGTTTGTTCCCGTTTCTTTTACATAATTATTAAAAACATTCAAAATAACAAGATCAAGTATTTGTTATTGTTTTATTCGTTGACTTAGGTACCTAGTATATTAATTCTTGTCAGGTATAAGTTTTTAATTAACTGTAGGTAAAACTCAAAAAAATTTAACAGGTGAGCGCTAGGAACAAAGCGCGCATTTTCAAACACCGATTAATTCACATCGCTGTATTTATTACTTTCCATTACCTACTTATATTTTTGCATCATGTTTGTGGACAGGTGGCACGCTCTCGTTTCGGAGGCCAAGATTCTCTTTGGATCACTGAGCCAAAATAGTTAGTTAGTTTGTATTGCTGTATAGATTCCTTCTTTTTTACTCTACCTGTTTTGCAAACAAGAAACTGACAGAAATAGTTGTTCGCCGCATTTTACCCGCGAAAGCTCGGGAGGTACTTATCGAACTGTACTGCTGTAGCTAGTAGCTCGGCCAACTTGTCGACCTTGACAGAGCCGGCTTAAGGCTCCTCTTCACGTTGGGCCAACGCCAACGCCAACGAGGGACGCAGCCATGCGGTAGAATGAGATAGCAATATCACTTGCTCCTTCTAACGCATAAATGCGTCTCTCGTTGGCGTTGGCGTTGGCCCAACGTGAAGAGGAGCCTTTACACAGGGCGGCACACCGCACGGCGCGAATGTTTAAAATATTGCATTGCCGCCTGAGACGATAATGACATCACGAAATAACGTAGAAGAACGGAAACTTAGAAGGATAAGTTCGCCCATTTTAATACAATAAATATCGTTTTGATTAACCATAAACTTATTCGACGCTCCTCTGATATAAACCGCGAATAAACTTAACAAGCCTTGTACGCCCGTACAAAGTTATCGCGAGAGTCGAGCTCACGTAGTTGTACGCAGTGTGTAACAGATGGCGCTTTTTTGCTGACATGAAGCTCGCAACAGGCAATTCGTATGCATGCGCTCATCCATAGTTTATATCTATGGTCTGCGGTTTGTAGACATAGACCAAATTAAAACTAGGAGTTTTATTATTAAAGATATAAGAAATCGTCTATTTTACCTACTCGAAGTGAACTAATTATATCTAAAATTATCCCTTCATTAGTTATATATAGTTATAAATAATCAGGATATTATTACCAATTCAATTAAATATAGATTTCTCATTTGTTCATGTTTCTTCATATACCCTATGATATTTTATATGTAGATAAGCCATACACTAACATATCAAGCGAAAAAAATGATGCCAACCAATGCTGCCAACGACACGGCAGCATTAGTTATAATTTGTTTACAACTTCATACGCAAATGCGTAAAAGAGACGGCACAATTAAAAGAATACCTAAGTAAAAAAGAGACGGCTAGTGTTTGTCACTTGCGCGTGAATTTGGTAAATCAGTGATACCACCATAACACGACGACAAACAGTGAATATGGCGCGAAGCGTAAAACTTATTAAGAAAAAAAAATCAAAGACTAGGATGTTTGACAGAAGGTGCAAATCATTTTAATGCAGTTTTATGTAGTAATGTACTCGCTACCGAAGTAAAAAGTTTTCATATTTAGTTATGTAAATAAAAGATATTATATTATACTCTTTATTCATCATTTTTCTTATACTATAGAAACATTTTGACAAAAAGCAAACTCAATAACAACAAAATCCTTTATTTTACTAACAATTTTATGTTATTAATAATTGTTACTGTGTGAGAAAATGAAATGCCTGACAATAAATACTAATTTTGTAGTAATCTTTGTATAAACAGCAATATATCTACCTATTTACTTAATTGTCGCGACCCGGACAATAATATGGCCAATAATAATCTTTAATTTGCCAATTGTTGTACTTAAATACAAGAAAAAATGCGTTCAAGTAAAAAACTTCAATATTAAAGTTAAAATTTAAGTATATTTCTTTTATTTGTACGACAAGCACCAAACAATGAATGCAACTTACCATGACGCGTCTGCTATGATAATCTATGTACGCAGTTGGTGCGTCCTTGTCATTCTCGCTGATGAGAACATAAACTTATCTCGTTCTGTCAGCCGGCGAAAATGGTGGCTGGGTTTATTTAATTCAAGATTAAACCGAAGAAAAACGGGTTATTTCAGCTTTTACTTACCAATGATATGTGACGCCGTCAATTTTTTTGCGCTTCCGCGGATAATTTGAGCATTTCAACATAACGCAGGTCGGCATTTTGTTGCTTAATACACGTTATTTGTGGAAAAGTATTAACCGGTGTACACTTCGCGCTTGCGTCAGGCAGACTGAGACAAACTCGTACACATGACACGAGGTGAGTGCTTCAATTTTGGAACGTGTATAACACATCTACATATAAAATATCATAGCATATACCAAAATAGTTATAATAATATTCCGGCGCTTTTGAAAAATACACGTTTTATAAAAAAACCATACCATGTTGGTTCGGAACCGGGCCTTGTTACTTGCACTGTCAGTGTCAGTGTCTGAGTCATAGTACAAGTTCAAGAATAACAGAGAATATTACCGGGCCTTATTACCTTTTATCATGAATTAATTTCATCTTTAATTTAAATGGTCTAGTAAAATAAGGCCTACATGAGTCATGGAAAAACAAATTGTATTTTATTTAGAAAGTACCTATATGTTGTTCATAATCTTCAGTAAGCTGATAGATTGACAGTTTACTTAGCAAATTGTACTTTTACCTTTAGGTTTTATGTCGGAAATATCTCACCCAATTTGTAATTAATGATGTTTACTGATTGTTAATCTTAAATATACCTACTTAATATTATGAAGGGCACTTATATTATTTTAGCGGACCGAACCACAGTGTTTTATGAAAGCCAAAAAAGTGACATCCCCATTTTATTGCAAATTACTGTAGTTTAGATCATTATAAATGCGAGACTAAAACTCCCACGTTTCTAATTTGTGTAGTTTTTGAGAAATATTTTTTTTAAAATCGGGTTTAAAATACCCGGGTATTACGAAAAAAAATTATATGCTGCAAATTATTTAACAAACTGTTCTGTTGCCCTAAGTGTTTAATAAACCCTTCAAAGACGTACGTTTAGAGCAGTGGTTCTTAACCTGGGGGTAATTACCCCCGTGGGGGTAAAACTGGTATTTTACGGGGGTAATAAGCTAACCTAATATAAGAATACAACTGTTACTCGCGTCCGCAGGAGCTACCTACCACAACCCTGCACGTGTCCCCTGGGTGGTGCTAAAGAGTGACAAACTATCAGGCGAAATAAACATATGTTCTACTTGAAAAATTCAGAGGCGATATCCACATGGCAAGAAATGCTGTTCCTAAAGGCCCTTTTCAGGGCCCGCTGACTAGAGATGCTGGACCTTTAGTTCGCATCCTGCAAATAAACATTGAAGGCATAAGTTCAGCCAAAAGCGACTACCTGCAAAGGCTTCTGCATGAGAAAAACATCGACGTGGTCAACATTCAGGAAACCCACACGAAAGACGACTCAGATCTAGAAAGACGAGGCCAATTACCGGGGTATACTTTGGTTAAAGCTGTACACCACCCAAAGTATGGCATAGCTACCTACGTAAGATCAAGCCTAAACGATGTCCAACTAATAGAGACCGGCGATCTAGATCAAATTTACACTACCACAATCCGAGTCAAAAACCTCACAGTGACAAATGTGTACAAACCACCAAAAGTAAAATGGCCAGTGAGAGTCTTGCCAATCTTTCCTCATCCTTCCATGTACACTGGAGACTTTAACAGTCACCATACAAACTGGCGGTACCATAGTACAGACGATAATGGAGAGGCACTTGCACTTTGGGTGGATCTCTGCGACTTACACCTGCTTTTCGACGCCAAGGATAGGGGTACCTTCCACTCTGCAAGATGGGACAAGGACTACAACCCAGATCTGACCTTTATCTCTAAAGATCTTCACGACCAGCCTCTACCAGCAATGCGCACAGTCTTAGGCAACTTTCCGAATAGCCAGCATAGAGCAATTATCACAGAAGTAGGTCTCAAGATACCAATGACCAACTCAATACCGGCTCCTAGGTGGAATTTTAATCGGGCGGATTGGCATGGCTATCAAGTGACATTGGACGATGAACTCGCAGCTGTAAACTTAGAACCTGTCCCATCAAATTACAGTAGGTTTGTTGACCTAGTCATTAAAGCAGCTAAGAAGAATATCCCGAGGGGCTATAGGAAAGAGTATGTGCCAGGCTGGAATGCTGACAGCGAAGCTTTGTACCAAGAATATCAAGAGACGGAGGATCACAAAACTGGAGCCACACTCCTTCAATCATTGGATCATTTTAGAAGAGAGACATGGGAATCAGTAGTCAGCAATATGGATTTTAAAAGGTCAAGTAGGAAGGCATGGAAAGTCTTGCACCGCCTTTCAGGAAAACAGCACCCACAAAAAACTGGTCAAAACTTAAAGCCTGACGCCATTGCGAACCGTATGGTAGAAATAACTAGAGCAAAGCGGGATAAATTGTTTACAAAACAAGTGAAAAAAGAACTCAGGACTGCCAGAAAAAATGCACCAACGGACCAGCATCTCTCTAGGCCCTTTAGCATTCAAGAAGTTGTTGATGGCATAAAGCTCTTAAAGTACAGTAAAGCAGCAGGACCTGATAATATATTCAATGAATTTATTCGAGCCATGGGTCCAACAAGCGTAAGCTGGCTTACTGCCTTCTTCGACTATATTGTGCAAAACAACTGCTTACCCAGAGAATTCAAGCTGGCAAAAGTTATTGCTATTCTTAAACCTGGCAAAACAGACGACCAACCTGAAAACTTCCGACCCATATCCCTTCTCAGCTGCACCTACAAGCTACTGGAACGCCTAATTCTCTCCAGAATTACTCCGCACATAGAGACCGTCATTCCACCAGAGCAAGCTGGTTTTAGAAGAGGAAGGAGTTGCACAGACCAAGTATTGGCATTGACCAATCACATCGAAGCTGGTTTCCAGAGACAGTTGAAGTCTACTGCGGTCTTTGTAGACCTAACTGCAGCTTATGATACCGTCTGGA
Source organism: Cydia fagiglandana (assembly GCF_963556715.1). Lineage (NCBI taxonomy): Eukaryota > Metazoa > Arthropoda > Insecta > Lepidoptera > Tortricidae > Cydia > Cydia fagiglandana. Next base: position 15,384,787 of record NC_085951.1, on the reverse strand, counting down.
AACAAGGACTGATGTGTAAGATCCTTAAAGCTATCCCAAGCAGAGAAATAGCAGATATTATCATGAATATGCTTAGCGATAGAGATTTTGAGGTCTACTTGGGAGGTGCCAAAAGCCGCAAGAGACGACTGAACAACGGCCTACCACAGGGTTCTGTCCTTGCTCCAAGCTTATTTAACCTTTATATTCATGATTTACCATCTACCCAGTCTACTAAATTCATATACGCCGATGATATAGCCCTCGTGTACCAAAGCAAAGATTTCAAGTCGAGTGAGGAAGTTTTGTCATCAGACCTTGTGGTGCTCAATAAATACTTCGACGCGTGGCGCCTAATACCCAGCGCAAGCAAGACGGAAGTGGCAAGTTTTCATCTTAACAACCGACTTGCCAACTACCAACCAACCGTCTTCCTCAAAGGAGAATTGCTAAAGCACAACCCGTTCCCTAAGTACCTCGGAGTGACATTGGACAGGACGTTGACTTACAAGGAACATCTCCAAAAGGTGGCTTTGAAGGTTGCCTCGCGAAATAACATCCTTCACAAACTTTGTGGCACTACATGGGGTGCATCCGCTGACTGCCTGCGCACGTCGGCTACCGCATTGGTTTTCTCGGCGGCCGAATACTGTGCCCCAGTGTGGCTAGGTAGCGCACACACTCAAAAAGTGGACACTAAGTTGCATGAAGCAATGAGATGTGTGTCGGGCACTATTAGGTCAACGCCGCTTCACTGGCTCCCAGTCCTTAGTAATATTGCTCCACCACACCTGCGCAGACTGCAAGCGCTGGGGAGAGAAGCAGTGAAGATAAAATCGCAACAGTATCTACCTTGTCACCAGTCCTTCTGCAATCCCCCACCCCAACGTCTCAAGTCTCGCCGCCCCGCATGCGTTACGGCCCAAACACTGTCTCAATTTGAGGTCCATCAGTGCTGGAAGGATGAGTGGAACACACTAACTGCTGGCACCGTCCTGCAAGCCATAGATCCTACAGCCAAACCTGACGGTTTCAGTCTCCCACGAAAACTCTGGTGTCGCCTCAACAGACTTAGGACAGGCCATGGACGCTGCTATTACTTTCGACACAAGTGGGGATGGCGAGACTCTGCTCTCTGTGACTGCGGTCAGGAAGCTCAGACTATAGAGCACATCATTCGGCGTTGCCCTCTACACTCTTTCTCTGGCTCTCCGGAAGATCTGTTCAAGTTAACATCCGACGCAATCTCGTGGATCGGGTCCCTGAATGTGGACTTATAATTATAGTTATGAAATGTTTATGTATATGCGCCATACGATTAAATAAATAAGAATACAACAAACGTACACGTTTTATTTTTTATTACCATTGGGAGGAGGGGTAAAATCAGGTTCCCTAGTTAGTCATAGGGGTGACCGGACTGAAAAGGTTAAGAACCACTGGTTTAGAGGTAATCACGGCCTCTATAAGTACATTTGATACAAAGATATTAATTATTTATTGATTTTAGTTTTTATTTTTTTTCTTCCATTTTCCGCCGTAGTCGCCAGCGATATTTGCATGGCAGCTTTATTATTATGTCTTCTATCTACCCTATTTTTTACAAGACATAATTCCGTGGAACATTCAAGTAATCGCCTAAACACTTTATATCCGGGTTACCCGGCCTCTAGGGTTGACACTTTGGTATTTTTAATTTTAAACATAGTTTTGTCGGGGATATCTATTGTTCTTGGTTTTTATGTGGTAATATGGACAAAAAGTGTTGCCAGTGCTTCGAAGACTGATTTAGTAAGTATCGTGCGAGTCGTGTTCGCATACACATCTTATTACTAGACCTGGTTTTTACTGTGGATTTTAAATTTAGGGCAGTATGCCTCAATATATTTTTTGTTTCAGGTGCTGACACGGACTTAGAGGAGATACTGAATTTTAAACGCATACCGGTAATGCCTGTGGATTTGGAATCGCCGTTTGGTTCGCCAAAACTTAAAAGAGAATTATTGAGAGAAATATTCGATATTTGATTGTGGTGTTCGCAAAATACAATGTATGGTTAAAATATTTTAGTTAAATACAGCTTGTTTTTTTTAATTACGTGTAATTTTTCTGATTGCTGTTGTGTTTTATGAGTACTATGTTTGATTTTAAAAATTAAAATGTATGATACCTGATAAGAAATTCGTTTTATTAATATCGCCAAGAACTGATTTTTTTACAAATCTTCAATGAAACGTTACATGTGACATGGGAAGGAGTCCACCCTCGTAAGGCTATTATAGCTAAAACCCCAAGTCCATACATGTAACGTGGAGAAACGGGGGTGAGGCATCATGGAGCCGTCACAGACTCATGGTGCCACTTTGCCTCAGCAGGGGCTGACCCAACCTGCTGGGGGATGTCTTACCGGGCTCCGACCGGGGGACTTAATGCTAGGGGGGCATGAGGGCGCCAACCCTCATGTTGGTCAACGAGAGGCAGGCGAAGTTGTGGGTAATGCCGCAACCGGCACTCTTCGCACTCCGGGAGTGTCCGCAAATACACTAGGAGAATTGGATTATGCTACTGCTGGTGCATCTAACACAAAAATATTGACCAGGCTAGATATTTTCAAACTTTTATCCGGAAAAAACAGAACTCTTCCACTCGCTGAGCGCGTAGAAATTGTGCTTGCCACAGCTACAATAGGAAATTCATGTAAAATGTCGCAATCCAGGGAGGAGGTCACAAAAAATCTACCAGTAGTTTTGACGAAATGTGACACAAAGTATAAATATTGCAAGAAAAACATGCAATACTTTACAAAAAAACACGCGAAATGGTTGGGTGCCACTTTTATCAGTAGTTACTTGGCAATGGTGCAACCCATTGAAGACACTGCAAAGGACCAACCTGTCGAAAACACTGCACCGGACCAAACTGTCGAAGACACTGCAACGGACCTACCTTTTCAAGACACTGTACTGTCATCGCCTAAAAGTTCACTGTTTTCGAATTTGAGTTCACGACAAAAAATCCGGTCGCGAAAATCACTTCAATCTGTACTAGAAAATGAACCACAGAATAAAAGAATTAAAGCATTTGTAAATACACTACAAATTGAAGGGGAACCTCTTTCAAACAAAAATTCAAAGGCCATAGAGTCTACTATAAATTTATCTTTAGAATCCAAAAATGCTCCAATACTGATAAATAACAAAATTCGTGCTGAAGCTCCCAAACCTTATAGTGCTGATGAATCACTGGCAATGATAATTGACAAAAAAATGTCTGTTGACGTTTACAATTTTCTACACAACGATTTAAAACAAAGAGGCTATTCTACTTTCCCGCCATATTACAAAGTTATTGAATCTAAACAAAGCTGCTACCCTAAGTCTGTTCAGATTAACGAAAAAGAAGCATCAGTTCCGTTACAATGTCTCCTCCAACACACCTTTGAACGCATTCTTCACAGTCAAGAAGAAGTTGTCAGGCAATATTGCGAAAAAAATAGTCGAAGTAATTTGGAGTGTGTTTTTGTGGGATCATGGGGGTTTGACGGCAGTTCTGGCCAAGCTCTTTACAAACAAAAATTTGATGAAATGCAAAATGAAAGCAGCCTTTTTGCCACAACGTTTATACCACTGCAGATTTTAGTCAAGTCGTCATCTACGGATCCAGCCATTTTATGGATGAACCCAGCTCCACAGTCATATCGAAGCTGCAGGCCAATCCGAATCGTGTATGCAAAAGAAAATAAGGAATTAATATTGTCAGAGAAACAGAGGGTACAAGACGAAATGCACAACCTCTTTCCTCTTAAAGGCCAACTAACAACAGGACAAACCATCACAGCTACCTGCGATTTGTATTTAGCGGCTATCGATGGCAAAGTTTTAAACATCCTACTGAACACAACATCGCAGATGCGTTGTCCTTACTGTGACCTCACGGCAATAAATTTCAATGACTTGAAAACAGTGTTTTCAAAACACGTAGATGACCAGGTATTCAAGCACGGCATTAGCCCCCTACATGCCTGGATAAGAGTTCTAGAATTCCTGCTCAAACTGGGCTATAAAAATGAGGTGAAAATCTGGTACATTACAAAAAAATCGAATGTAGGTCACCTTATTGAAGAGCGCAAAAAAAGGATACAAGATGAAATCCGACAAAAAATTGGTGTTTTAGTCGATGTCGTACGACCAAATAGTGGCACTACTAATGACGGCAATACTGCTAGGACAGTTTTGTCCGACAAACACCGCGGAACTTTTGCAAACATACTTGGAATAGAGAAGTGGCTTCTGGACGATCTCCACACAATTTTGGTTGCATTATCAAGTGGTCTTCTAATAGACTCAGAGAAGTTCGGTAATTTCTGCAAAGAACTGGCCGAAAAATATGTTCAGAGCTATAAATGGTGTCCTATGACAGTGACCATACATAAACTTCTGGCCCATGGAGCTGCAATTATACGAAACTCTTCTGTTCCAGTAGGAATGCTCTCCGAGCAAGCAGCAGAGTCTCTTAATAAATATTGGCGTCACGATAGAGAACATCATACTCGCAAATCGCATCGTATAAAAACAATGTTTGATTTGTTTCATAGAGCGTTAGTCTCATCAGACCCAATAATATCGGGGCATCGTATTTCGCAACGACAAAAAAATATTAAAAAGCGACCCCTACCATCTGCCGCAATAGAATTGTTAAAAGCACCACAGGATGCATCTATACCACCATCTGATGAAGACACAACACATGACGACAGCTTTTATGAGCTTCAAAATGGGGCAGAGAGCTTGGAAGTAGAAGAAGACATACAGTAACTTGTCATACTAAATGAACATTTAGCATGGTACATTATTTTAATTACTATTTACAAATAAATGTTTTAAACATTTTTTGCTGTTGATTTTTTTTTTTGTAATTCATGTTTTAAAACAATATATTTGCGAAAGTTTATTATAAACACTATCAAACAGCATTTTGTTGTATTTCGCATCATAATAGATACTTAGCGTAGCATAACAGACACTATTAGCAGTTTAAAAAAAATATTGTGTAACTGGTTTTAACCGATTATCGGTAAATTTTTACGATAACCAATCGAATATCCAGCGTTGAAAATTTACGTTAGTGCATTCCTGTATAGGTACTGAGTTAATTTTATATCCGAGGAAATCCGGATATTGGGTAGTGGCAGCCCTGAACGAAAATTTTAATTCACTGTAGATTAAATGTTCCACGGAATTATGTCTTGTAAAAAATAGGGTAGATAGAAGACATAATAATAAAGCTGCCATGCAAATATCGCTGGCGACTACGGCGGAAAATGGAAGAAAAAAAATAAAAACTAAAATCAATAAATAATTAATATCTTTGTATCAAATGTACTTATAGAGGCCGTGATTACCTCTAAACGTACGTCTTTGAAGGGTTTATTAAAAACTTAGGGCAACAGAACAGTTTGTTAAATAATTTGCAGCATATAATTTTTTTTCGTAATACCCGGGTATTTTAAACCCGATTTTTAAAAAAATATTTCTCAAAAACTACACAAATTAGAAACGTGGGAGTTTTAGTCTCGCATTTATAATGATCTAAACTACAGTAATTTGCAATAAAATGGGGATGTCACTTTTTTGGCTTTCATAAAACACTGTGCGAACGGATGTATATTATTGTGGACCACTTTTTTATTTAAATAATTAAATTGTAATTCATTTCAAAAAAGGTTATTACAATTAGGGATATAAGTAGATACCTCACCTATCTTATTACAAAGCATTACAAAAATGTCCAAAGGCCAAAGCCACGCTGATAAGACATAAGACCTTACCTATAAACGACCTCATAAATATAAACGTTCACTGAAAAAAACCAAAGGCATTTCTCATAATTTTATTTCGTTACTGAGTTATCGTTTTGCACCGAATATCAATGAAATAAAAGCACGTTGTTGTTTGATAGATACATTTATATAAACATCGTCACATGAAACCAATATAGGTACTCGTAAAACAGACCACTGCTGGTATTGGCTTTAAATATCGTTCTTTCAACTGATAATATAGCCACAAAAACTCGCTGAGACTGCAGGTCGAGTCTTGATTTCAATTTCTTGATGATATATATCATTGAATTAACTTTCAGAGCTCGTGATAGCTCTTAGAATAGCAACAGAACTAGTTGAAACTAAGAATTTTATTGCTGAAATTATGTGAACAACATTGCTCCGTCTTCATAAATAAAATTTTAATAATTTATATTGCTTAGGCTAAAATGTGAAGAATTTTGTTGATAAATTGTTTATCTAGTATATTGACATTATGTCATATATGTTTTTAAAATGACGTAACATGAATACCAGCACAATGAAAATTTATTCCAATAAGAAATAACAAATCTTCAAACTTTTTCAATTTAAGTGAATTAGGAAGAAGCTAATTACACTGATTTGGTTGTATTCATATATTTTATTAAATAATTTGTTATATTTTTTAAGTATTATGACTTGTGAATAAAAAGATGTCGAAATTTTAATGACTCTAGATCTCCGTGTGACGTTATTTATTTACCCTATTTATTTTGAACACAGTTTTTCACTGGTATCATCATTCGTATACGGATATGAATTTCAAACTGTCAAACTGGGAGATCCTGGTACGCGTCCGCTTTGAACCAAGCCCAGCGGGCATCTGATTGAAAGGAGAATTTGACAGATATGGCGGATGTATGGAAATTTTACGAAAGTTTACGTTTACGATTGAATTTCTCTGTAGCCTTTAAGAGGAAAAATAGGAAAAGCCTGATTCGTTGTAGTCCAGTTATCTGGCTTTCGAAATCACTCGATTTTATAGCATGAGCATCGATTTTTTTATACAAATTTTACTAAACGCTGACACTCGTTCATCTCGTTTTAGGTACAACTTTGCATAAGTGTATTTATTATATTGTAAAATATTTCAGATTTTCAAGGGTGATTCGTTGTAAACACACTCTTTGGGATAATAATGACATTTATTATAATTTTTTTTATCAAGAGATGTGAACGCTAGCGACTAAACGGTGACTGCCTTTTTCGCTGATTTTGCTCGATGCAGTCTTAAAATAAATACTGAAATAACAAGCGTCTAAACTACGGTATCCGCTTAAAAATACTGACTTTATTAATATTGTTTGTGTGTTTTAGTAATATTGTTTGTCGTAGCAAAGGAAATATTTAATATAAAAGGCGCGGAAACAGGCATTCCTTCATAAAAGTTAGCATGGCCACAAACTATGCAAAAACATGACATCCGTGCGTTGGTTGTTGGTTGGTTGTTATTACTTACACGAAAATAAATCAACAAATTCTGTTCTGTGTTAGTAAACTACCAAAAATTATTTTTTAAAGCTAGCTGAGAATATTATTTTGTAATAAAAAAACTAGGCACATTTCAAACATATATAATTTCAAAATTGGAATTGAATTATAAAAGTTTTGTTGCCCTGTTTAATTAAATGTACCCAATGGATGTAATTATGAGAAACAATTAAAAAAAGAGATTCGGCGCGTAATGAATACCTGATTTTTTCCATCACACATAAGTTGTTAAATATATAAAAAAATAAAACAATTAAAAATCAAAATGGCCAAAATAAATCCAGCATTTTAGATTAAATGTTTTACAAAATACATGTTTATCACGTTCACGTCAGTCATGACAGATTGAAAATATCGTAGCACATTCCGCGCACACAAACGAAAATGCAATTATTGTCGAGCCTAAATCCATTACTGACAGTTGATTGATATTTAATTTTCATCGCGTAACGAAGAAGTATAAAATCATATTTATTTGCTTGCATGATTTGATGGAATGAGCACAATGATAAATTACTTTTGGAGCAAAACAAATTGTATGATCATTCACGCAAATAATTTTATCAGGTTTTTTCCTACATCGAAATTTGTACCCTGGAAAATTATAAACTTTCAAACATAAATGATTTCCCAAATCAGCCCCGTCTTCGCCAAATCTAAGAATATTATGTAAAATAAAAAAAAAATCTCCACGAAGTCAAAAGTTAATATATCTTTTTACTATAGCTACAAAATTAACCTTACCTTCTATTCAGTACAAAGTGACGTTCCATCCCACGGAATACACAAACTATTGTTTTGGCAACACAACAATATCCTTAAAGTATCCTTTATAGAAGTCAGTTTGAAATTATCCCCTACTCAAAATTACTACATTGAATATAGGTACAATGCCTTTGTTAAGAACAAAGTGTCGTCCCATCCCACGGAACACACAAATTGTCTTGGCAACACGACAATGTACTTAAAAGTTGACCCGTGTCAGTTCGCTAACTATTGGGCCCACGAGTATCGAGTTACGAGTCAAACTCGATAACTAGTTGGGAAAGTGTTAATACATAGACACTATGACAGTTCAATAATTTCACTGCTTTTGAAATTATGATAGTAAGTGTTAGTTATACAGGGTGTCCAAGAATTCGACGTCAAGCCGTAAACGGATGATAGACCAAGTCATAACAGTTATCATAAAAATACAAAAAAAAATCCAACCCATGTTCTTTAAAAATTATGGTCACTTTAAAAATTCACTAAAAAATCCACACCCTGTAATTATTCAAGATTACACAATAATAAAAAAAATAGAATAAATTATGGAATTTGTAGTAACAAGAGTTAAAGAACCATTACAGGGTGTGGATTTTTTAGTGAATTTTTAAAGTGACCATAATTTTTAAAAAACATGAGTTGGATTTTTTTTTGTATTTTTATGATAACTGTTATGACTTGGTCTATCCTCCGTTTACGGCTTGACGTCGATTTCTGGGACACCCTGTATTAATATTCAACCGAGTTTCGCTCCATAACAATGAGCCTCTTCAACAGGAGGACAGAGCGGGAGCGGGAGGGTCGGGGGGCTTTGAAACATTCTAAAAGTCGTGTAAACAAAAATAAATGAATAGGAAGACTTTGCTTCTGTAGTTCAGTCGGTTAAGAGTGATATGACCGTTGCTCCAAAAAACCGACACAAGACCAGACGATTCAACGGAGCCACGCCTATTTGTCGCCTAAATAGTGTTTAGTTTTTAGGGTTCCGTACCCAAAGGGTAAAACGGGACCTTATTACTAAGACTTCGCTGTCCGTTCGTCCGTCCGTCTGTCACCAGGCTGTATCTCACGAACCGTGATAGCTAGACAGTTGAAATTTTCACAGATGATGTATTTCTGTTGCCGCTATAACAACAAATACTAAAAACAGAATAAAATAAAGATTTAAATGGGGCTCCCATACAACAAACATGATTTTTGACCAAAGTTAAGCAACGTCGGGAGTGGTCAGTACCTACTTGGATGGGTGACCGTTTTTTTTTTCCTTTTTTTTTGCATTATGGTACGGAACCCTTCGTGCGCGAGTCCGACTCGGACTTGCCCGGTTTTCTTTATTTGTTTATATAAATGTATATATATATATGTTAATCTGCAAGGTATTTGTAATATGGGCCTTGTTGCCTGCATTAAAATGTTAAATAAATAAAAAAATCAAAAACCGCAAGTTCGGGTTTTGCCCGAAGCGGTGAACTTTTCATTTTTCTTTATACATATATAAAACTGTGTGTTTATAATGTTGACTGCTTACGCTCAGGGGGGCGTTTTTTGAATTTCGATCGCTCGATATCGTCACTCAAATATCGGTGGAAAAAAGTACGAGCGATAGAAATGGGGAATCTAGTGGTATTGACCAATCTTTTTCAATTTTGTTCATCATCATCATCATCATCATCATCTCAGCCATAAGACGTCCCTTTGGTCCGTTTTCACGTCCACTGCTGAACATAGGCCTCCCCCTTTGGGGGGGTGTATGCCATAATCGCCACGCTTGGCAGGCGGGTTGGCGATCGCAGTCGAGTACACCGAATTTGAGGGACGCTGCTGCCCGTCCACCGGTGGTCTTGGACGTAGTTTAAGGACATACCCGGGTCCAAATATGGACCCGGGTATGTATGTCCAATTTTGTTAGTAGAATTTAATTGCCTAGTAGTGGAAATTTATTGAACGAAATACACGCCATCGAGCGGTCAAATTTCAATAATCGCCCCCAGAGCTCCCAATTATTTTCTACGCTTTTTTGTCTGGCTGTACCTTTAGCAACCTTACTACAACTTTTAGAGCACTGTCACTAGGTTAGAATACTAAACCAACGTGACCGTCCTCTGTTTGGGTGATTGCCGCCCTGAATATTCATGACTAGCGGCGCCAGTGCTCGGATCTCTGCTCAACAGACCAACCTAATTCAGATTTAACACTCTGTTAATAAGGTTTTGATCTCATTCTGATACGACATTGATATGCTATGCTTTCGTATGCATCTATCATTCTGATAGATGCTTGCGAAATGAAGTGAAGATCGTGCGTGAGATACACGCCAAGCACTAAAGGCCACCATTCCACTAACCCGGGGTTAACCGGTTAAATCTGGAGTTGCCATGGTTACCAGTACAATTTGACACTGGATTAACGGTTTATCCGGTTAACCTCGGATTAGTGGGACGGTGCAAGTGGCGCTAAAGTTTCATTCTCACGAGCGGTTTTACAACACGCGTTAAAAAAGCGTTTGAATGACACAAATGGATACATGTGTATTTATTCACAAGATGGCGATGGCGCTTTTTATCAAGCGATGTTGGATTTTTTACTTTACCCCTTGGTCGTTGAGTCGAATTTAGCGTGCGGACAGATTCAAGCGCTTTTTTAACGCGCGTTCTAAAAATTTTAAAAAGGACGTATCTAAACCAAGACAAGTTGTTAAATTAGAATCTACATCTATACCTAAATAGTAATATAGGGCTAAATGGCTAATAAAATACTCAGTTTTAGCGTCCAATGGTCTTAATAATTAAGCTCATATAGAATTGGAATATAAATTGATTTATTTAATTATGTTCGGATTTCATCATCGTCAAGAATTCTTTAGAAATTTTCTATTTTTGTTTACTCTTCTAGGGATTGAATTTCCCAAAATTCTTCCTTAACGAAGCTCTATAATATATAATGTTTGAAATGCTATATTTGTTCCACATTTCAATTGTTTAGTTTAAGATACGCGTCTCAGTATAACGCCATTGTTTAAATAAGCATTAATTTTAAGTACTTTGTGTCTATAATTATACAGGGTGTAATCGTTAAGTGTAGCCAGGCGATAATTCCGTTAATATAACAGATATCAGAAAACTTCAAATTGATATCGAAAGTGCGTTACCCAATGAGTAAAATTACATTAATAACTTTTTTTTTGTAAAAGCAGAAATATCTCAAACCCTCCTTCTTTACTTATTAACTTCAATACATTTAGTACGACGACTCACCCCTCAAAGTACGTCGGTGTCGTAAGAGATAAAACTGCTTGAGATTCATTATTTGCCATTAATTGCACCGCAAATTTTATGAAAAGTTCATTTCGAAACATTTAAGAGGGCCCGTCAATGTATTGCACAAGAAGGGCGTCACTTCGAGCAACTACTGTAAACAAAAAAAAGACTTCCTTAAAAAAATATGTTAGGTTTATTATTTCATAAAAGGTAGTTTTATTATTTTATTACAGTTTTTTATTGCAAATAATGAATCTCAAGCAGTTTAATCTCTTACGACACCCACGTTCTTTGAGGGGTGAGGGTTTGAAGTTAATGTTTGAGACATGTCTGATTTTATTTAAAAAAGTTATTAGTGTAATTTCACTCATTGGGTAACGCACTTTCGACATCAATTTGAAGTTTTCTGATATCTGTTATATTTACGGAATTATCGCCTGGCTACACTTAATAGAATAGAATAGAAATGGTTTATTTGGTGTTGAAATACATGCTTAACCTATAATATATCTTATTCTAGTACAAGACACCAAAATGGATGCCACTCAGCATATGACGATGACTAAATGTCCTTAGCCATGGCGCTGGTTTTCAGGGCAACCAATTTAAATACTCATAACAAATATAAAATAAAGCAAAACAAAACTTAATGCAACATATGGGAGAAGAGATGACAGTTGAGTTAATTAAATGACAACAGTACATAATTCCGTGCTTGAACAATTTGCTTAACAATTACACTCTGTATAAGGGCTACACTCCGTTGCACTTTCGGATGTTCGGAGCTTACTACCGAATATTCGCAGTGACTCGAATGTTTGTGTAATTGTCGATGTCGTGAATATTTATGAGCGCCGGCGCCGGTGGCATTTCGCCGAGATTTCGGAAGTTGTTGACAACGATTCAGAGTGGATTTAAATAATATATGTTACTCATACAGAGGACCGATTTTTTAGTTTCGACCGCTCGATTTCGTGTATTTCGTTCAATAATATCTCCACTACTAGGCATTTAAATTCTACTAATAGAATTGAAAACGAGTACACATTACCACTAGATTCTATCACTCGTAAGTCAAAAATTAGCATATAGCTGTTTTTCACTGATTTTCAAGTGAAAAAATCGAGCGATGATTTTCAATAATCATCCCCCTGGAATATAACAGCAGTCAATCAGTCCGGTCTGCACGCTTGATTGCTAGCAATTTTTACAGGTGTTTTTCGGTAATTTAACTAAAATTATCAGGTAAGTATAAACTTATGCGGCTCGATTCGGAAAATGAATTAGATCTCTACTAGACCTCAACAAGTTACGATATGGATAATTTAAAGATATTTGTAAGATAGATATGTCAAATTTGACGTTTCCGCGATTCTGGAGGTCCTCTTGAACGATTTCGACAAGTTATGACTTAGATATCCACATCACATCTAGTCGATATCTAATGTAAATCTAGTTGATCTCTATATGTGACGTTCCACGACAAAAGGTACCTTATGGCGGCTGCCGCTTACGTCGCATAGCGCCGCAATAATATTGGAGCGGCGTTAATAATAGCGTAAGTGCCAACCGCCATAAGGTACCTTTTCCCGTGGGACGTCACATATCGTCTGTAGATCTTGTGATTATCTCGTTTCCCGAATACGCGTGTAAGTCAGTTAACCATACAAAATAAACAACAAGCACAATAAGTATTTCTATTTCTGAAGATTCGTCGGCCATTATTTATCAATCATTCTCGAGCAGTAAAATCCAAGTTCAACATAACCAAATTTACTATCCAATATTGCCCGAAGGTTAGCTGGAAGAGATCCCTAATAGGGAAAAGTTCGTCTTTGTACTTCCATTACTGTAATTTATTTTTGTAAACCCGTGCCTGGGTAAGACTCCCGGTCCTTACACGTGTTATATGTAACTATAGAGCATACTCGTGGAAGAAATCAAAGCCGGAACCTAAAACCCTCATCTATTACGGTAGCTATATCATTTACATTTACTTATAGGTTTATCGACTGTAGCCGAAATATTTCCATTTCACGTGAATTGATAAAAGGTATTTCAGAACCTTTTACAAGAAAATTGTACCTATTTGCTAATAAGTAGTTAAGGTGTATTCGGGTAATACCGAATGTCAGATAATTCCGATATTCAGATGAAAATCACCCTTAATTCCATCATAATAAAAGTCTCTTTTCGGAATTAAGTATCCGACAGTTTTCGACATTCGGAATTACCCGAGTAAACCTTATACTTATTTGTGAAATATTATTATTTTCTTATTTATTCATTTAATATCTTTGGTTAGGTAATTTATAATAAGTAGGGCTCGCGGTCGTGTCCGTGATTCGTGAACCCGTAGCCGTGCGCCCGGTTTCGTGAATCACGGCAACGGTTTTCTGGTCCGTTCCGCACGTGACATTCGGTTACGTGAAATTAGGGTACGTGAATCCGTGTAGATCCGTGTAGGCGTGATCACGGCTTCACGTATCTTAAGAACACGCCGGTTCGGTCCGCCCGCGACGTTGAGTGAAGATACGATGCGGTCTCTAAGAGCTACGAATAAAAATGTATCGTGAGTTTTTTATTCATAGCTCTAATTCCGTTTCATTACTTTTGAAATAAAATTTATTTCCAATAGTACGGCCTTTTAAATATTAATCAGTAATAAATTAAAAGAACCAAGCATTAATTACAATGAATAGCTACTTTAATAAAAGGGTTGCTAAAATGAGACGTGCGATAAGTATTCAACGGAACCGAGCCCGAAGCTCACGCAGGTACGGGCTACGTATCATGGCGTGTCACGGCGTGTCACGTGAATCCGGACGCGAACGCAGGTACGAGGTACGTACCTTGCCGTGTTCGTGAAATTCGTGATCTTAGTACCGCCGGGCTTAAGAACCCGTAGCTACGGATCGGCGTGTATCACGGATATCAGGAGCCCTAATAATAAGTATACAAATGTGTTTGTAACACACATAAAGAAAAAAATACGTATAAACACAATATTGTAAAAAACCTAACCTAGGGTGCCGACGGCATCGGCAGCAGGGCAGCGCCCAAGCTGCCGGTGGTCAGGGCCGCAGAGTGAGGAACCGATGGACCATCCGCTCCGTGTCTAGGATCACATCATTATCATCATCATTATTAAAAGAGGTTTATTTAAAGTAAAATTATATATCCTATTCTGTCGGGCTCAACCACAGAGTAATTTAAATATCTTAAGTTTTTCTTTGGGTCTAATCAAAAGAATCTACAAAAATATAATAAAAGAAAACTGTAGGCGGTCCAATCAGCTTTTTTTTGTTGACAAGACATTCAGTACTAATTTTAATTAATATAAAAAAAAAAACATTACAAAATTTTCAGCCTATGTATGTGTGTGGCCTCCCCTCACTCTTTCCAATCCTCCCTGTGCTGAAAAATATAGTAAAATAAAACATAGGCAAACAAATATTATACCCAAAACATATTTTTACAACCGAATGAAATCTGACGTAACTAATTTACTTGACAGAGACGCTTAACAAATTCAGTTCTGGAAACGTAATTAATTAGTTATTATTTTATGCTTCAGTTAATAGATTTCACTGTTGTTTTGTCTACAAAAAAATATTACTTAACTGAAAAAATGAAGGCTCCAGAAAAGGTCAGGAGGCGTAAGCGCCTACGCCCAAAGTTTGCGACTTTGATGGAAAACATGATAAGGCTAAAAAGATCTTGATCTAAATAACGTTAATTGTTGAAGATGCCGGTTAAAAATAGATCGCATTAAGTGGTGTGCAGGCGACCAAGCATGCATGCTTGATAAGCACGTGTACGGACAATAAGAGTTATTCGCGGACGGTCTAGAACGCAAAATGACTAGTGTAACATTTTGCCTATATCGATATAGGCACAATATTAAGTAACATTTTGCCCATATCGATATAGGCACAATAGGTATTGCACTAGTCATTTTGCGTTCTACGTTGCGATCTAGAACGCAAAATGACTAGTGGTACATTTTGCCTATATCGATATAGGCACAATATTACATTAGTCATTTTGCGTTCTACGTTGCGGTCTAGAACGCAAAATGACTATTGTAACAGTTTGCCTATATCGATATAGGCACAATATTACACTAGTTACTTTGCGTTCTAGACCGTCCGCGACTATATCGGCAAGGAATTTGATTTCTGTACCATTTCGTACCTTTGTCACAATGATAACAATTATGAGATTCCTGGTGGCCTTCCTGTTGATTGTCGCTGTAACTGCGATTGACATCCGATTCAAGATAATTGATTTTTTTAATGATATAAATAAGAGACATACGAGCTTTATTCAGTAAGCACTCAAGCGTGATTGTCAAGCCTACGTTCACTCTTCACGTTTTGACGACCGGTCTGGCCTAGTGGGTAGTGACCCTGCCTATGAAGCCGATGGTCCCGGGT
Organism: Cydia fagiglandana; assembly: GCF_963556715.1. NCBI lineage: Eukaryota > Metazoa > Arthropoda > Insecta > Lepidoptera > Tortricidae > Cydia > Cydia fagiglandana. The sequence continues at coordinate 15,368,990 of NC_085951.1, read as the reverse complement.
TCGAATCCTGGTAAGGACATTTATTTTTATGATGATTGATGATACAGATATTTGTTCCTGAGTCATGGTTGTTTTCTATGTATTTAAGTATTTATATATTATATATATCGTTGTCTGAGTACCCACAACACAAGCCTTCTTGAGCTTACCGTGGGGCTTAGTCAATTTGTGTAAGAAATGTCCTATAACATTTATTTATTTATTATTAATTTATTTACGTGCTGGTCAAGCACGCTTGATAGTGTGTAGGTGTACAACGCTTTACAGTTACATTGTAGCTGCGCATGATCTTAGATCGATGATGAGGATATCCGTTCTTTAACAGCTAGGTATAGGACAGTATACTCGTAGGTAACTACTTGTTTTTAAGTACTATCATCGGCCCTGTTAAATGTATGTCAAGAATTCACTTCACATTCATTCATTCGTCACGTCAAAAAAGATAATCCCAAAGGTATCCGAAATATATCCAAAAATATCTAGGTTTCTCGTGAAATTGATCAAATAAATATTAGTATTGAAAATGGTAAATAATGATCTGTACACTTTTAGCTTACGCACCTACACTAACAAAATATCAAAGTTTTGACAGACGTTTATTGATTACTTTTGTATTGGTACAAAAAAAAATCACGTCAGAATTAATTCTTCTATTATTTCCTAATCAAATTTTGCATTAAAGTATACATTTAAATAAGGTGGTGGTACTAGTTCTCGACATGCTAATGCCCAATAGATGACAATAAGTTTCAAGATGACATGTCCTGGGACAGCGTCGAGCTCTCTCTCTCTCCTCAGTATTATTATTCCCATCTGACTGTGGGGTCTGCTTTTCTGGGCTTTTCTCTCCTCTTCGCGCGATCGGACGTGTCGTCTACTGAAACGTCGCAGGCCTTCATGTCTTTTGCTACTGGGACCGCGTCGAGCACCAGTACTAATAATAATAGGTCCCGACTCGGCATGATGCTAGCTGCCCTAGCTGCAGGCTGGGCTAGCGCTGGTCTTCCGTAAGGGCCATGATCTTGTGCAGTACTGTAATAACAAACAAACAAACAAACAAATTGCCGAATCCGACACAAGAGCAGCCGACGCAATGGAGCCACGCCGTTTTGTCGTCTAAATAGTGTTTAAAGTTTATAAAATACATATGTATGTTAGTCTGTAAAGTATTTGTAATATGGGCCTTGTTGCCTGAATTAAATATCTAAATAAAATAAAAATAAATAACAAAATTCATTTCCAATTCACGGCCTTGTATCGCAAAATGCGAAGTTCGGTTCCCCTAATTCCTTTGAAGATGCTTGTAGGCCGGGCCGGGAATAATATTCCTGGAGCTATCCTTGTTTACAATATTATGGTTGGATAATGTAATTATTCGAAAATAGCTTGAGGCGGTTTGGGATGTGATTCTGATATTTCAGCACTGATGCCCTGTCTGAGTCCAGTATATCTTTGATCTTCGTCAACGAATACAGAATAGCTAATATAGTGCATAATTATTTTCCATCGTATTTTCACGGAAACGTACGAACGTGTTTTGCTATTTAAGTCAGTCTCGGTACAAAAAGTACTGAGGCTGACTGAGGTGTTCTACACCCAACAGAGAATTCGATGTTTCTTCGCCCTGTAGATGTTCACGAAATTAAGAAAAGCATAAACAATCTCAAAAACAAAAACAGTTGCGGGATAGATGAAATTCCACCATCATTAATAAGAAATTGTGCGGAAACTCTTGCGGTACCTTTTAGTATCCTGATAAATCAGTCATTTAATGAAGGAACTTTCCCAGACTTATTAAAAAAAGCTTTAATTAAACCGGTACATAAGAAAAGTTCAAAAACCAATCCCAACAATTATCGTCCAATTGCCCTACTACCAACAGCATCCAAATTTTTTGAAAAAGCTATGTGTGATAGAGTGTACGGATTCTGTGAGAAATTTAATATATTTGATGATTGCCAAAATGGATTTAGGAAAAAACGATCAACAACTTCAGCGGTTTATAAATATATTCAAGAGGTCATAAACACATTAGACACAAAAAAATACGGAATTGGCATCTTGTTAGACATGACGAAAGCTTACGATAGAGTAGATTATAAAATATTATTAAACAAGTTATACGGCATAGGAATACGTGGTCTTGCTCATAAATGGTTCTATTCATACCTTGAAAACAGAGAGCAAACTACGGAAGTCCAACACTTTGATATACACAGCAGAGAGATAAGAAACGTGCGATCAGATATGAAAACAATAAAAGCTTCTATCCCTCAAGGCAGCGTAGCGGGATGTCTATTATTTCTCATTTACATAAATGATCTTCCTAAGGCAATAGATGAAACATGTGTACTATTTGCCGATGATATTTCTCTACTTATTAAAAGCCAATCCCTATCGGATATAAACCAAAAACTTAACTTCGTGCTTGATAAAACAAATAACTGGTTAACAGAACACAATCTAGAGATCAACTACGAAAAAACAAAATTAATGGTTTTCCATACGTGCCAAAAAACTCCACAACCACTTAACTATAGCTATAATAACATACCGTTAGGAGAGGTTAGAGGGGAATTTTTTATTGCTAGGGTTAGTCATACATAAGCATATTAATTGGAAGGCACATGTAAAGTTTATTAGAGCGAAGTTATCGAGTTTTACATATGCTCTTCGCGAAGTTAAAAAGACTACGGATATACAAACTGGACTTGCCACATATTACGCCTACGCAAATTCATGGCTTACCTACGGAATAATACTGTGGGGTAACAGCACAGATGCACCATCTCTTTTTGTACTGCAGAAAAAACTAATCCGCATTCTGTTTAACCTCGATGATTTAATATCTTGCGAACCATATTTCAAAGAATATAAAATACTCACATTGCCAAGTATGTATATATTAGAAATATGTAAATTCGCGAGAACAAACTTATCAGCGTTCACAAAAAGGGAAGACTTACCTACAACACACTTGCTACGACATAAAAACCGGTTAATGCTGCCCTCCTCTAGACTAAAAATGCACTCTAACAGTACCTTTGTCATGGCTATAAAAATATATAATAAGTTGCCAAACAAAATCAAAGACGAAAATGTAGAGCAAAAATTTGTAAAAGAACTCTTAATATCAAAATGTTACTATAAGGTTAAAGATTATTTAAATGAGTCTATTTTATTGAATTTTATTATTACTTAATTTACTATATTCGCAATTCGCTGATCCAATTATGTATATTCTATTCTATTGACATGTTATATTACTCTCGATACAATTTATGTGATGAATGAGATTAATTTTAATTTTAATTATGTATTATGATTAGTACCTAATAGAAATGTAATTTGTAGACTTAAGAATGTTGCAGTGCCCTAACAGGGTGTCATGTACCTACAAATGTATTTATTGTAACACCTGTATTCTGATGAACATGATAGCAATAAAGAGATATGAATATGAAGTAGCATGACAAATACGAACGTTTTCAAGAAAATATCCATATATAGATATATCTATATAGGAATTCCCTACCTGTCTTTAAATTATTATTAGTCGTAGTTGTGGCATGTTGTTACAAAAAAGGCATATACATCAAATACAATTTTACATCAAATAATGTTTGATCACAAATGTATAAGAGTTCTGAGAATATTGGTGTTCATTATTACCGAGTGGAGCCGAGCTCAGTTTAATTAGGTTATGACAACGAATTGCGAACGCGCTTACATCCCTTATTATATTATAAATATTCAAAAATTACGCATTAGATTTATAAGCTCTTTGGAGATTTGATTTTCCTTGGCTTCATTTTTATTACGAAATCAGTAGAAAATGTAAATATTGCCAATGAATGTGATTGATGATTATACATCTTGATTCACAGCAGTTGCCTTGGCACGATTTAAAGATTCTTTGTGTGAAAATTAACATAAATAATGAATAATTCCCACTGCTCTTACGCATGTCTACATGTGTGGTTAAATATTATAATAAGTACTTATATAACCTTACTTCAACATTCCAGCAAATAGGCAACAATGGCACTTTTACACGTCAAAATGGAATTTACATAAAAGCAAAAAAAATACATAAAAAATTATAAAATACCATCATCTTCCTCGCGTTGTCCCGGCATTTTTGCCACGGCTCATGGAAGCCTGGGGTCCGTCTGGCAACTAATCCTAAGAATTGAAGTAGGCACTAGTTTTTACGAAAGCGACTACCATCTGATCTATCAACCCAGAGGGTTAACTAGGCCTTATTGAGATTAGTCCGGTTTCCTCACGATGTTTTCCTTCACTGAAAAGCAACTGGTAAATGCCAAATGATATTTCGTACATAAGTTCCGAAGACTCATTGGTGAGTACGAGCCGGGTTTGAACCCGCGACCAGATTGCAAGTCACACGCTCTTACTGCTAAGCCACCAGCGGTTCATAAATTAAAAAATACAGGGTGTTTGGTACATTGTTTGCCAAATTAAAACGGCAGATAAGTTGAGTCATTTGATATTCTACTCATGCCTAGAAAAACAAAAATTGGCCATGGTTTTTTTTTACCACTATGTAAGTAAAAATTTGAAATTTACGAAAAACTGGCATAGAAGTGAAAAAAAAATACACCAAATTAAAAATGTCTAGGCTTGAGAAGCTAGCAAATGACTCAACCTATCTGCCGTTTTAATTTGGCAAACGATGTACCAAACACCCTGTATATCTTCAAATAATTGAGGCATTTTAAAGGGTCATAAATAAAGGGGATAGTTTCTACTTCACTAAATTATTAAATTTTATCATATTTGCGGCATACTTATACGCCATTAACCAAAGCGTGTGATAATGCACGTGAATTGCCGACCTATCTGAAACATCAACCGCTTCCGGCCTCGCGGCTGCCTGCAGACATATATTTAACTAGAACACCTAAACCCTCTTGCCGTAAAACTAAATGGCGAGACATGTCTTAAATCATATTTGCACGGCTTTTTGAGTGGGACTCGTAGCTCGTAGCTCGTAGCTGTAGTGTAGTTAATTAATTGCAATAAGGTGAAAAAATGTATACATTTACACGTATGACCTCGAGTTAATTTTACGCATAAAAGGTAACTGTACCTTTTATTATTCGACTCGCTCTTTTTCGACTGTGGCAAACACGCGTTATTTGATAGCAATGAAGAAATAGCCTTGGCGCTGGTAATACGCGTTTTTAAAGACCAAACATGAGGCATCATTGAGTTGACTTAACTACACTTATTAACTCTAATTAAAATAAAAAACAATTAATCACACTTATTTCTGAAAAATCTAGTTATAGGATTACAATGATAGCGTATACGTCTTACGGCGTCTGTTCCGATATAATTATATGAAACAGCATCGTTCACGTTAAAAATCTAAATTACAAAGCTTACCACCGCCAGGGAAACGATTTAAAACAAAACCATGGCAATTACGGCATCTATTTTATTCTACGTCTATGGAACTAGCCCATACTCGCTTCAGTACCCACGGGAATTAATAACCGCAAAAAAAGATTCTCGTTGTCTGCGTTCATTATTAAATCGTAGTTCGTAGCACATGTGTCGCCTAATTAAATATATGTCTGTGGAACTAGCTTACTCGCTTTATTGTGGGAACTATTAACCGCAAAATGAGAAGTTTCTCGTTGTCTGCGTTGAATATTAAATCGTGCCACATGAGTCGTCTAAGCAAATATATGTCTGTGGTACTAGCTTACTCGCTTTACCGTGGCAAATATTAACCGCAAAACGTGATTTACGAGCTTATCACTGTCAAATTATGGTGAAATTGAATTTCTATTCAGGGAATGTTCGCTAAAATGTTTCTGACGACGTAAACATTGTTGAATTGTAAAATAATAAGTTTTTGGCAAAAAATCCATTTTTGGTACAAGCTTTTATCGCTGACTGTACTTTTCTTACGACAGACAACTTTACTAATACTCATCGAGACAATTCAATAACCTCTAACACAATTAGGTTGCGTTGTTCCATCACAGAGTTCCTATGGCCAGCTCCTGTCTCCATCATCAGATCAGCTCGATGGTACCATAGTATTGCATTGTCATCCGATTTAACATGCATGTAAAATTTCAGCTCAATCGGAAACCGGGAAGTGGATAAATAATAAATAAATAAATAAATAATTACACACAGACAGACAACGGTCAGGTGAAACTAAATAATAGCTTGTAAAAATTGCTCGGAGACGTAGAGTTAGATCTATCTAAGTAGGCAGCGATTTGGATAGCCCTGACTATGCAAGTGTTATTTTTAATGTAAAACTTCTATGAAATTATCACGTTTAAATACGTAACACTTACACAGTCCGGGCTATCAAACTCGCTGCCAATTAAGCATATTTGAATAACTCTATCTGCTTAATAAAAAATATTTAAGTGAAAAACGTCGAAATAATTTCCAACAAGATATTTAAAAAGCCTCTTTTTTTTCGCGAGACAACCACTCACCTTGCGTAATTAATTTCCGCTCAGTATCATCAATAGCCAATGAGCATTGAGGAGGATTCTAATTTAAATTTCTTACTGGTTTTGACGTGACCCCGACGCCTATGTTGGAGCATTCCATGGGATGTCCCGTACAGACGCATTTTACTTCCTGTGATGTGACTTTTTTTTCGGCATTTAAAGCAGGCGCTTATTTTTCTGTGCATATTTTTGACCATTTGTCATAGAAAAGGAAACTCTTATACATGCAAATCTTCAGAAAATTCGCGTTTGTAAGGGACAAACGGTAGACAGTTTCAATGCTCCTCTTGGTGATTGGCATGAATGACGCGTACGACTTTTACTTCATTTCACATTAACGTAATTATGACCAAAGAGCTGGCGGGTTCCTCAGACAACGTATCAGCATTGCGATACAGCGAGGAAATGCCGCCAGCATCCTTGGTACATTTAGATTTAGATTTTAGATTTAAGCTAGTTATTAATTTAGTTTAGTATTTGTAGAGTTACTGAAATACTTTTGTAACTGCCCGATTCGAACGTTAAGATTCGTCAATTAATAGATCTAGAAATCGATATGGATTAGATGTGACAGTGTCAATTGTGACGTTATTGTTTGAAGAAACGTCACTTTTGACACTGACATCTAATCCATATCGTTTCTAGATCTATTAATCGACGTATCTTAAAGTTCGAATCGGGCCGTATACCATATATCTATTGCAAATAAAAACAATATTTCCGAGATCATAACCGTAACAAGTTGTCAGATCTGAATTGACTCCTCGAGTCCTCATTGGCTGTCGATGGTGCTCGTCGTTAATTACCCAGGTGTTAAGTGGTTGTCTCGCGGGTAATGGAGGTGAATTAATTAATTACCTGGGAAGTACCCTAGTTTAATCCATTTTTGTACGATATCGAATAGGTACACCTGCAATAATATGTTACACAATGAAGGCTGCAAAAAATCTGACACGATCTTATTTTTGTCATAAGAGCGTGTCACATATTTTTGCGGCCTTCGAAAAGTAAGATATAATTGCAGACTGTATACCTCAGTGGAGTTTTTAGGTTATTTTAATGATATCTTAGATGGTTTGCAGTCCTCAACCGCGTGTTCCAGAAACTTCCTGGGTCGCACACCTGGTTAAACTGTAAAATGTACTGTCGCCCGCGGTTTTTTCGGATCGCTACGACCTATAGGGCCGATACAAACGGACTGCAACTCGACTGCAATTGGCATGGGAATTGCACGCTGACTGCACGCCAACTGCAACGTCGGTGTGCAGTTCCCATACAAGTTGCAGTCGGGTTGCAGTCCGTCTGTATCGGCGCTAACCTTCAAGAAAATAGTCCTCTGGTGTAACGGGTGTCCATAAAGAGCGACGGCAGTGCTCGGAACCGGTTTTTTTTGAAAAACCCGAAATAACCCAATATTTTTAATTATTTTAAGCTCTTTACGTAAGACTATATATTATTATGACCCGGACCAGGGTATGTCCTTAAACTACCTACGTCCAAGACCACCGGTGGACGGGCAGCAGCGTCCCTCAAATTCGGCGTACTCGACTGCGATCGCCAACCCGCCTGCCAAGCGTGGCGATTATGGCATTCACCCCCCATCATGCAGATAGGGGAGGTCTATGTTCAGCAGTGGACGTCTTATGGCTGAGATGTGATGATGATGATATATTATTATGTATTTAGGTAACAAAATCGTATTATTACATTGTCCCATTAAAAATTAAATAATTAACCAAAGAATGAAAAAGAATGTAATAATACCGGTATTTTTTGTATGAAGAAAAAACCGCTTCCGAACCTTGAGCGACGGTAATTACTTACCATCAGACGATTCGTCTACAAATACAAATACAAATTCTCTAGTCTACATTTGCTAGTTTGCCTCTATCATAGAAAAAGCGATATTTTTTCCTTTACAAAATATGTTTTGTTATTTTGTTATAAAGCTACTCTCCTTATTAGTACAAAATTAGGTACAAAGTTTTCTATAATTGTAAGATGATCAATCATCTGTCCGAGTTCTAATAAGCCCATCAGTAGGTATCAATTCAGTTGATTAGAAGCGTAGGCGCGAAGTCATTACTTATAAAGGTTATTGCTCGGTTATAAACTTATTGATACTTATTTATAGGGTTCCGTAGTAGTTAACGTTATTTTTGAAAACTTCTTTAGCGGTGCTGTGCACTTTTTGTGATGGGGAAAAAATGTTGAACTCGCGACAGGTCACGTGACCGACAGATACGACAGATTGAAAATTCGCAAGACGGACACGTGATCTGATCGAAAAACTGACAATGTCATTGAGTTTTCACTTCTGCCGGCACTCCCGGAGTGCAACCCGTTGTTTTTGTGTCATATTTTTCTGTACCGAAATAAAAGTCATAAACGATGAAAAAAATACCAAGGCCTCCAGTGCTTGGGCTGGAATCGAACCAGCGTCCTCTGCATTCGCGGCAGGCGCTTAAGCCGGTCATGACCGCATGGGTCAATTTTTTCTCCGGGCACTGGATTTCTTGGTCACTTTTTCTTTGCATTATGACCTTTGTTTATAATTTATATTATTGTAGTAGTAATACAAAAAAAATAACATAACCGAAATTAAAGAAAATACTTTCCGAGATTATGTAAATGACAGCCATAATTAGTATTAAATATTCTTTATTGTGCACCATACAGTTAAAAATACACAGAAAATTAGGGCAAATTTTTTATTTATAAGTTTTAGTGATTTGTTATAAAGTTGTAAAAATGTTATTAAATAAAATTACACAGAAAATTAAATGCATATAATTAATTAATTTGTTAGAAAAAGATTTTTTTCGGACAAATAATCTTGAAACAAACTCTGTTATCAATATTGCAACTTGAAAATAAGGTTTGAAAAAAATACGTTTTACATTACATAATTATTACGATACGGGTCACATATGGCAGCGATAAGACCGCCACCGCAAAGGAAGCAACACCTTTATATACATTGTAAATTTGTTTTTTTTTTAATTTTGATGTCTTTTGTGGTGCAATAAAGAATATTTATCATTATTATACGGAACTTGGCCAGCGGCCGACTCACGCTTGACCGTCGGACCGTTAATAAAAGTGTTAGCACTAACCACGAGTAGGCAATTATCTGTGGGGTCACGGGTTCATATCTCAATGTGAACAGTTAGGCGGTATTGATATTCTCATCGAAAGTTTAAGAGCCTAATTAATCTAACATTCTGTGTTTTTTGCTGATGAATTATTTCGGAAATTTAATTTGTAATAACTTTCTGTGTAAATATTTTAATTTGTGTTATTTCAAATAGACACACTCTTTTTATTTTTATACATTTTCATTTTTAGTTTTAATGCTGTGTCGATAGATGCCAGTAAATTGACTGTGGCCACAAACATTACTATGACATTAACTCTCTATACACTCTAAATTATCTTTAGTCTAACCTAAAATCCTTCCGCGAAATACATCGCATGTTAATGATGTTTTCCACTCCCTGAATTAATAATTACAACATAATTAGTCAGTGAAGCGAACGCAAATCATTATTCTTGGTGGGGTACAGTATTAGCTGATCTGAGTTGACGTTTCCATCACACCTCGACGCCTCGCTCGACAAACAACTTAGTCACAGACTATAGAGGTATACCAGCTAGTGCACCCGTTTATTTTACCGCCACATATAATTTATCTGGTAAGGTGACTACATGGCCCAGATATAAATACTTATGGCCATTATTTTATTCCATTATTCTAAAAAAACACATAGGTTTAATACATACTCATAAAACTTTATAATTATACTCTTCTTCTTGGCGTTATTGGCGATACTTGGATAAAACGTAAGTACCTAAAAAGAAAAGAAATACTTACGGAGTTACATAAAGTGTAGAAATATTGATTCAAATTCTTGCTAAAATATTAATTCTTTAGATAATCAAATCAAAGTTTTAATAAGAATATTCTAACTTATCGAGCTTTTTTTAATCGTCTGATCATATAAAATTATTAAACAATCATACTGATCTCCTAGTGTAAATTTCATTCGATAGCGTGAGGAGAATTCGCGTTTGCGTTTTGTATGGGATTTTGAACACACGTTTTGGAAACATAAAATCCCACACAAAATGACATTTAACGCAAAGGCGTACGTCATGTAACGCTATCGAATGAAATTTACACTAGGGGTTCTGAAAGCATTAGATCTGCTCATTTCATTTGCGTTTTTAACTGCATTTCACAATCTGTCTCAGTAAGCTGTCACCAAGCTAAACAAAAGTAGAGCACAGGAATTGAACCTGATCAGTATTCCAATCAGGCGTCCTAGTCGATGTCTCCGTGACTTCAGAACGACAGTGTCTTGGGAGATAAGGGCGTGTGAATATCGACAGTCGATAAATCAAATATCGTTAGTGTTGTGTCTCGATCGAGTAACATCGCTAGTGCTCAAAACGTAGAAAAACCCCTTTGCTTGATGACCCACAGCCATATTCGAACTTTAAGATACGTCAAATAATAGATATGGAAACGATATAGATTGATAGATTGGATATGTCACTGTCAAACAAGTGTCAAAAGTGACGTTTTTATTCGTAGAAACCTCACTTTTGACACTTGTTTGACAGTGACATATCCGATCCATATATATTATTTAACATATCTTAAAGTTCGAATATGGCTGCCAGGCTGTAATGTATTAGTAATTTAAATTTACATCTCGCCCTATCTCTATTAAACATAGACATAGAACATAGACTTTCGCATCGCTCCTTCGCATATCGTCCAAACACCTCATTATATGTACCTAATCCAATTAGTTGTTAATACCTTCCAAATCACCTCACTTCCAAAACGTACTATCAACCAAAGAAATGGTAAGTTTATCCGACTTTATACTTCTATGCAATCCTAACCTAGCTAGCTTAAAGCTAGTCAGTTGTATAACGTAACAAGTGACGTAGTATTTGTCAGGTTAATGTGATGTTTTGAAGATTGGGTGGATGGTCGAACTCCGAATTGGAAAATGCTGATATACGTACAGCTGTGGTTTGCTGTGTTAGCAGTTAATTGGTTTAAATGTAGAATTGTTTACTAAATACACACTGTAAACCTGTCAATCATGACCAAACTGCACAACGGAACTTAATCGCGTATTTAAGTTTTAAGATTTACCTCCGACGTTAACCACGACGACTGACCGACGTAGACGTCGGAGGTAAATCTTAAAACTTAAATATGCGATTAAGTCCCGTTGTGCAGTTTGATAATGTTTAATAATCGTGAAAGTTTAAATCAGTATTCTGTCAATCATGGTTTACGATTTGTTAATTTATTCATTTCCTGTGTATGTGTGCGATAAATAAAGTTTTATTTAATGTTCTTTTAAATCCAAGATCATCATTAGTGGTGTAGGCAGGGTCTAATTTGGTTTGAAAGTCAAACGCCATATAAATACGATTAATAATATAATTAAAGAAACCTTTAAGCGCTCTATTTTGTTTGTATAACTTTTTTTGCAACAATAAATATGTACATAATAGGCATGTCAAGTTTTATGTGCCATGCCGTTTCCAAATGAGAGCATACCTTCCATTGTATGGGAGCGGCTTTGTGTGACACTATAGCGTTGTCCAGTTTATATCAGATTGATTGCCTATTAAATATGCTGAAATATGCCAAATTTATTTATTAGAAAATTAATTACAGCTTGCGGCATATTTAAATTCATAGTCAAATTGAGTAAATAAATCATTAAAGACACAAAGAACGGGGGTATTATCTAAAATTAAGCAATTAATTTATCACTACTTATTTATCCCACAAATAGTAGGTAATAAAACATCAGAATAATAAATAACCCACATGTAACACATATGTCAATGACCTGACGGCATAAAAACGAATGTTGGTACTACCTAATCGACTACCGATGTATCTATGACGTAAAACTGTAGGTATATGCGTGTTTTTATTCGGTTACATTTTGTGCACGTGCACGAAAAAGTGTCACGTTGTGGACAAATCTCCATGGTAACGTTGTGGACAGATCTCCATGGTAACGTAACGGCAATGTTTTCTTATGACGTTATCACGCAAAATGATCGTCCGTAAACCCACTTTACAGACAACCATATTTTTTTATACCACGTTGGTGGCAAACTAGCATACGGCCTACCTGAGCAAGCGGGCACCGCAGCCTTTGGGTGCCTGCAACTCTAAGAACTATTTATATACATACAATACATACATACATATATACCTACATATTCACTCAACCCGAAAACCTCAGAAGTAACTAGAGCAGGGTCCGTCACCCTTCTGACCCTTAACGCCGCAAATAGAGGCGTAGAGTGTTTATTTGTATCGCAAAATGTCAGCGCTATCTCTACATAGATGTAGAGTCATGGATGACGCAATAAACATTATGTTACGACCAAAGATATATATAACTTCGTATAAGATGAATAAAGTCTAAGAAAAAAACGTGCCTCGGAAATTAAGAAAAAGTCATTCTCGGATAGATGGCGCACACACCTGCTTTGGCGTGACGACACCGTTTCATATTTAACAATTTTAACACATAGATATCAGGGAATGAACATGGGTCAAAATGATATAAAAATAATAAAATTATTTATCCATATATACAATTTTTTTTGATAATTTTATACGTCTTTTTTTTGAGTTTTAGTCGTGTGTCGATGGATGGCAGTAATTTTACAGTGACTACAAAATTTACTATGTTGGGACCCCTCTATACTATCTATTCTCTTTGGTTACGACATTCATACAAAATTTAAATTAATAGACAAGGCAAATAAAGTAAACAATCCAAGTTACCTTCATCACTTCACTTCACTAATAGGAACATAATGATCCATCAACACTTTTCTTCACAACAATCTTTTATTTATATAGCGGGTGTGGCCTGTAACACGAGCAAATAATTTAAACATAGATTGCACGACTCCTCAAACGGTGACACTTTTGTTCAACTACTTTTAAAAATTATAAAGTATTTAGACTCCCTATTTTTCATACAAAATAAATATTATCTTCAATGGACGCCATCGCCACGCCATATCATTGTGATTGACGTTGCTTGTGACGCCTTAAACATAACAAAATTCGTAATACATTGCGTCTTAGAATAAACTTTAAAGTGTATTAAAAACTAAACCACAAGTTATTTTTGAAAGTCGCTGAACAAAATGTTAATGCGTATGAGGAGTACAGCCTTCAGTAAATTTTTTGCTCATATTACAAGCCACACCCGGTGTATTTCTGTTATCTAAGTATAGTAGGTACTACATTTTTACTGAGAAAAATCAGTGCCCCAAAATGTTTGGTCCGTTTGGTTAGGGTGTTCAATACAACCTTCTATGACCGTAACAAAACGGACGAAAAAAATTATAAATATGATAATTCGGGGACACTATTTCTTCTCGTATTAGGATGGAAAGAGCTCGTGATTCTGAGTGGAAGTAATACAAAAATTGCAAAATCTAAAATTCAACTTGGTGGTAACTTTACATGAAAACCCTTGAAAACCTTCGTAAAAATGTTACGTTATAATCATTTATGTCATATTATGCCAAAAAATCTATCATATTATTTTTTTACTTTATTCGGCATTTCTACTGAACTCCACTTCAATGTTACATAGTATGTTAAAGTATTGTTGTAGTGTAGTGTTGTGTAGTAGTGTTAGTGTGTGTGTAATGTGTGTGTGTGTGTAATGTGTTGTATGTTTAATGTGTAGGTACGTTCGAATTAAGGATGACTCACCTTTTAGACCGGGCCGTGCCTGGGTCCGTGTCGTGGCTTCCGGCGCATCGTTTTCTATAGAATGTCATAGAAAAGCCCGGCGCGGAAAAAGGCCCGGACATGGCCCGGTCTAACGTGAGTAATTACCCTATATGTGTACTTCATAGTGCGGCATCTATTACTTTTATATCATTGGACAGAAATGCGTCTCTTACCGCCCTAGTAGATATCGCTTCCACGATTTACCGCGGCAAATGGGTTCACATCTATATTACAGGACATTGTTTAATGGAGGGCACGGCTGTTTATAGAAGGTAGCAAACAAGTGTACAGCCCGCCTGGAAAGGGTGTGCCCCTTTTTCTTTTTTTGAAGAATTTATTCCGGTTTTCAGAATATTCATTATATTTTAAAGACTGGTCGTACTTGATACATGATTTTGAACGAAATCGGCTCGATAGAAAATAATTGCCAAGGTGGGTCTTAAACTCACAATTAACCGGATCTATGTCTTTATTTATCTGATTTATGGGTCTGAAATTAAAACCACAATCACAGTTGTATTCGAGCTTTAATGGTGACATTCTGATGGCAACCGCTGGTGACATTAACTGCTGCGACAATTGCGATATTGGTTCATGATTGAAAGAAATATAAATAGCGCAGCCACAACCAAGCAAAAAAAAAAAACAAAAATTTACGCCAGTGTTCAAATTCAATGTTTAATTTTCCGTACCTATATTTTCTTCAGTAGGTAGAGGTACACGTACAGTCGACGTCAAAGATATGTTAACACTTTTGCACCTTACTCCTTTGCAATAAGGCGAAAAATGTAAAGATATCTTTGACGTCGACTGTACCTACCAGTAATTTCTAGAACAAAACAAACACTTGAATCTAATTGTACGTGGCCTAGAATTAGTAGATTACCATCAGCTTTCAGTTCGTTTTACTGTAAACACGAATAGGAAAAATATAACGTGATAATTGTTTATGTTTACACATTATAAAGGCGGAGTTCCAACTCCATATAAACACAATTGCGTTATATTAAGTAATTACTCATTACACACTATTACTACATAAATATGTGCGCATCTATCTACTTTCGAATGTTTATTTGCGCTAAATTTGATGGCAAAACTTTGTTTTATTTATATATCACGCAAATAACGTTGTATTTTTTATCAATGCAATACCAAAATAACGTTTATTGCGTGATTTCTGTATAAAACAAAGTTTTACTATCAATTTAGCGCAAATAAACATTTCAAAGTAGACAGATGCGCACATATGTATGTAGTAATAGTGTGTAATTACTTAATATAACGCAATTGTTTTTTTTATGGAAAGCGAACCACCTTAAAGCACGATTCCCACCGAACGGGCGGCGTCGGATCGCATTTCACATTTGTACTTGAACAGCAGGCCACTGACGAGCCTTCCAAATGGATGCCGTTACAATGGATTCATCCAAATGGACGTCATCCTAATTTTAAACATTGTACGTTTTTGATATTCACGGACCGATTTTGGATTGCAGCCACGCTATTTGGACTGTAGGAAGGCTCGTCAGTGGCCACCTTACGGCCGCAAGCCGGTCGGCTCGGCCGGTCGGCGTAACGTTCACGCAGTTTGCAGTATCTCTTACATGAAGGTACACAAAATACTTACTATTGTAATGTGGCAATTGTGTCGCTTAACTTCAAACTCGGGTAAATCCATTCGACCCTCTCAGCAAATATCTACCCTATTACCTTTTCTTAATACCAAAATCGCATAATTTAACAGATGGATTTACCCGAGTTTGAAGTTAAGCGACTCAATTATGAAATGTACTTAATTAATTGGAGATCAGTTAAAACTGGTCTGAGTGTGGCGATGTGCTTGTTAGGGTTTATAATAATAGCGTAGAGTTATGGTTCCGTTCCCTCCCATCCTATCGGTTCGGCGGACGGGACCAATGCTCCCATTTTTCACCCGAAGACACTAAAAGTCGTAGTGAAGCAAAGTATATACAAAAGAGTAGTGTACCTTTAGCTAGACTTTCAAATTGTCCGTTATACTGTCGACAGTGAAAATAAGAAAGGTCATATTCAGTGCAACAACATAAACAAAACACCCGATTTGCTTTTGTTATTCTACTTGGTTAGGAAATTAAATTATGTGGCTTCTTTGTTCTGTCCCACTAACAAAAAGGTACAAAAATGTACGTGCCGCTGGCTTTTGGTTAAATTTATTTAGCCGTGCAGAAAGTTCCACGACTGCGTTCTACCATGAGTCTAAATAGTATTAAACATAATTTATGTGTGTTTTGTGAGTAAATATATTCTTTTTTATGCTTGGTTTTTGCCTTTTAACCCTAAGAGCCACTTGCGCGTTCCAGAGGGTTAGCCAACTAAATACAGTAGGTACCTACAGTTTAATCCTATAGTTATAAACGGTTAATTCCGACACAATTTTTGGAACAAAACAAATTATTTTTATCAAATATTTTTTTGATTTGTGTTTATAAGTTTAATTTCTTTATTTATAGGACATCTATTTCAGTTTATGGTTAAATCGGAGTTAGTGGGCTAACCCTAGAGCACGCAAGTGGCCTTTAATAAATTAAGTAAGTATTGTACATTACGATCACACAATATGAATAATGAATTATTGAATTAATTACAGAAATATTACATAGTAAATTAAGAATATTTGTACGCTATGTATTATGATAAATTAAGGATTGGAAACAATATTATGTAACATCGATTAATTACACAAATAAACTATTCTCTTCTATAAAGTAGCAGCGCATATGTCGGTTTAAAGATATTTTATTCTCAAAAAGAATAACAGTAATTCACTTAAATGAGAAACGTGCACTTATATATAAACTTAAGTATATACTTATACTAGTGAGCGCAGTGACAAATTGTATTTAATGTTAACTAGCGAGTGCATTAATAAAATTGCATGTGAACATATGTGCCTACTGTAAAAGGTTTTTTAGCGTGTAGAGAAACTATTTGTTTAACTCTGTAGAGAGGCTTACAGTTCACTATTTGTAAAGGTATTGACCCTTCAGAGCGATCCCTTCCGGATTTGTGAATGTAAATGTAAGCCATTAGACTAATACCTACTACCTAGATCTATATGAGTTAAGTAGGTACCTACCTACTTAGGGCTTGTGCACAAATCACGCGAGGTTCGATAGGGGGTGGGGGGTGATGTAGTTTAACACATGCGTGTAAGCAGAGCGTCTGTGGAGTCCGCCGTGGACACAGTTTTGGAGATTGATATCACTACGAGAAGATTAATTAAAATATAGCACATATACGAAACGTTATTTTATTTTCCACATACGACATTGACATAATATACATGACAGATTATTTCTTCGAGTTTACTATGCAAGTCATAAGTACCTAAATAGTTTGAATACCTCAGTTATTAAAACTCCTTTAACACTTTCCCTTATTCAATACTATTCCAAGGGCATGGCAAAGGAAAGAGAATCTTGGCCGCGGTAGTCCTTTGGTTAGAATATCAGCTGGCTGATCTGCAGTGCCAATTCTCTTGACTTCCATTGCACCTTCAGCAACTTGCTCTCGAACGTAGAAATGTCGAATACGAATGTGCTTAGTTCGCTTGTGAAACTCTGGGTTATGTGCCAAGCGAACTGCTGCTTCGTTGTCAACATATAGTGCAGGAATATGTTTGAGTTCAGTTAACTCCTGCATTACTCTGGTCAGCCATACCAGCTCTCTGGCTGCTTCACTGGCTGCTACCAGTTCTGCTTCGGTAGTAGAGATAGCAACCGACGCTTGTCGTTGACTAAGCCAAGATATTACACCTCCTGCATAGCGACAAGCCACGCCTGTAGTAGATCGGCTGGTCTCTCGATCACCTCCATGGTCAGCATCGCTGAATGCTTCGAGTATTCCTGGTTTATGCTGTCCATACCTGATTCCATAGGCAGACGTTCCTTTGATGTAACGCAAAATCCTTTTTACACCAAGCCAGTCTTCCTTGGAGGGGGATTCTAATTTTCGGGAGGCAACACCCACTGCAAATGCAATGTCAGGACGTGTTCCGACCATTAAATAAGCTAAAGCACCGACCGCTTCTCTGTACGGGTACTTCACACTTTCGGATTCGACTTTCCCTGACTGAATAGTCGTGGTTTCCTTCTCGATGGGTGTCGTGACAGGGTTGCATTCTGTCATCCCAAAACGCTCCAGTATTTTCTTTGCATAGGCTTCTTGATTAATGAAGACAGAGCCATCCTTCTCTCTTTCGATTTGTAGCCCCAGGTAATACGATGCGGGCTTTGTCGTAATCTTCAAACGTTTCCGTAAATCATTAAGAAACGATTGCGCTAAGTCTTCATCACTTGCGGCTACTAATCCGTCATCGACGTACAACGTGATCAATAGTTTCTTGCCGTTTGTTTCTTTACTGTATAGACAACAATCAGCCTCGCATTGCTTGAAGCCCATATCAAGTAAAATGCTTTCAAAACACGAGTTCCAACATCTTGGAGCCTGTTTTAAGCCGTATAAGCTTCTGTTAAGCTTCCAGACCTTAGGCGTTCCGTCGCTAAAGCCTTCGGGTTGTTGCATGTATATTTCCTCTTCAAGCTTTCCGTTGAGGAACGCAGTAGCAACATCAAATTGTACTAAATGCATGTGCTCTTGAGCGCTGACACTCAATAATGCTCTGACAGTCGCTAGGCGTGTGACAGGGCTGAAGGTCTGATCGTAGTCGATTCCTTTTCTTTGTCTGAAGCCCTTCACAACTAGCCGTGCTTTGTATTTGTCGATAGAGCCGTCTGGGTTCCTTTTTGTTCGCAGGACCCATTTGCAAGGAAGCGCTTTTCTCCCTTTCGGTAGATCACATGCCGTCCACACGTTGAGATCCTTCAGTGACTGCATTTCACTGTGCATCGCTTTTCGCCATTCTTCACTGTCATTACGATCCATGGCATCAGCGAAATTCGACGGGTACGTTTCTGTAATACATACGTAGTCATTATGTCTTTCAGGTTGTCGTATTTCGTTGCGATTGCGCAAATTGTAACGCGGCGGTTCGGCGTCGTAGTCGACTGCTTCAGTATCATCGTGAGGTTCGAGCTCGGGTACATGTACTTGATCTTCTTGGACTGGTTCGGGTTCCAAATTTTCTCCCTCAAGGTCAAGTTCAAGATCGCTAGAGACAGCATCTTCGAAGTCTCCCTCGGGTTCGTCTGGTAATGGATTATGATGCTCTTCGGGAAGTGGAACCGGTTCCTCGTTGATGTTGTGGTTACCCATCGGCAGTCTTATTGTGTACTCCCTCGTATTTGTGTCGTTGTTTACACAAGCTGGGTGAACATCATTGTTAGGAAGCGGTCTTTCGTCGAAAGTGACATCACGTGAACGGACGAGCTTGTTACTTTTTCCGTCAGTAATCCATACCCGGTAGCCATCTTCATCGTAGCCGACAAGTCGTCCTTTTATGGCTTTTTTGTTCATCTTCTTCCGTTTCTGCTTTGGAACGTGGACGAATGCATTGCATCCTATGATACGCAGATGTTTGACAGTCGGTTTTTTTCCAGTCCAAAGTTCGTACGGTGACTTGTCTTTGTTGTTTGTCGGACCTGTTCTATTGAGAATGTACGCGGCCGTGTTTATCAGTTCTGCCCAAAGTTCTTGTGGCATAGATTCGTGCGCGTACATCATGGATCTCGCTGTTTCAACCAATGTGCGATTTTCACGTTCGCTTACACCGTTCTGCTCTGGTGTGTAAGGCATTACCAGTCGTTGTCGAATTCCATGGGAGTCTAGTATATCTCTAATGGACTTGTTGTCAAATTCGCCACCGTTGTCGCTGAGCAGGCATTTTACGGTATGTCCTTCATTCTTCGTCTGAGCTAGCATTAAGGCGAGCTTATCCTTAACCTCTGACTTGTATCTTAGGAAGTATACCATACGATAGCCTGTATAGTCGTCTTTGAACAACACGTAGTACTGGAGTTTTGAAAAGCTTGGTTGAAACGGTCCGCAAACGTCGGTGTGTATGAGTTCTCCTGGCGCGGTAGCTCGAGTTCTCGTACCGAATTTAAGTCTGTGAGCTTTCCCATATATGCAGCCCTCGCACAACTCCTTGTCAAGAGGAAGATCTATGTCTAGTTCGCGCTTGACTGTAGCCCTCACGTGCCTCTTGTTTTGGTGTGCGAACCTCTCGTGGTATAGTTGCATAGTATTGGACGTTGCAAAGACTTCAGCGGGGTTCTCAGGATGTACAACTTTTACATCTAATTTGTACAATCCACCTTCTTTCGCACGTCTTCCTATTAAGCACGCTTCGCCGTTGACATAGACGGTGCATTCTTTTGTCGTCGATACGAATTTGCTGTTCGGAATTCTGTCGTGGAGTGCTAGTACTGAGAATAAATTCTTCGCAATGGCTGGAACGTACCAAACATCTTGAAGGGTTGCTCGTTGTAGCTTCCCTCTTACATTAGCTTCGATAATAACTGAACCTTTGCCTTTAGCACGAATCGATTTGCCATCAGCCGTTGTTACAGTGTGGATATTGTCAAAGCATTTGAAGGTTTGGAATAAATCAGCCCGGTTTGTCACGTGGCTCGTGGCGCCGTTATCCACGTACCAGTTTTCGATGTCGGGAACGGTTGAAAATACTTCTGTGCTATCGATAGACAACAGGATCATGTTTGCAGATTTAGAGGAAGAATGTGTTGCTTGCGGATTACTGCTTTTCGGAGGCTTGCCGTCTTTGATCCACTTCTGACAGTTTCTCACTCGATGGCCGATAGCTTGGCAGTAGTTGCATTTCAACTTTCTGTCCTTCTTCTCTGCAGTAGACGTAGTGCCGGAATTTGAAACGAGAGCTTCCTGTTGAACTACGTTGTTACTCTGAAGAGCTCGTTCAAATGCACATAAATGGCTTGTAAGGCTTTCGATAGTTCGCTCAGATTTAGGCAGTAACAGCCAGCTGCTTCTGAAGGAAAAGTAGGTTTCGTCAAGCGTATCGAGAATCTTGCATAGGAGTAGCAGTTCTGGAAGCTCACTGGTTTTGTCCTTACTTATCTCCTGATTAAGCTGCGTCCAAATATTTTTTAATTTTGACATGTGTGTAGCTATGTCATCTGCCGGATCTTTATTAAAGCCGAAAAAGCTCATACATAGATTGTAAGACTTGTCTTCGTCCGTGCCGTCGAACAGTCTATGTAGCTCAAGCCATACGTCTCTTGCATTCGTGTACCTCATGACCTTTCGTAGTGTCTCTTCCTTCATATTGGTTGTAACGATCAGCAGTGCAGTCGCATCAGCTTTTACAAAACGCGCTAGTTCTGTCTTGTACGTGGTCACTGCATTTACATCTGTCAGATTTTCGGGTTCTGTGGGTTTTTTGAACGAGCCTTCCACTACTTCCAGCGCGTGCGGGACGGTTCGTAGTAGACTTACAGCTTTGTATTTCCAAGTATCCCAATTTAACTTCCCTTCCAACAAACCAATTTGTATTTTAGCGATATTCTCCATTTTCGTAGGTGGGACCGGATAACCTGATGTAGTTTAACACATGCGTGTAAGCAGAGCGTCTGTGGAGTCCGCCGTGGACACAGTTTTGGAGATTGATATCACTACGAGAAGATTAATTAAAATATAGCACATATACGAAACGTTATTTTATTTTCCACATACGACATTGACATAATATACATGACAGATTATTTCTTCGAGTTTACTATGCAAGTCATAAGTACCTAAATAGTTTGAATACCTCAGTTATTAAAACTCCTTTAACAGGGGGGTCACGAAAAAATTACGATAGATCACGTTGGGGGAGGGGAGGTATAATGAAACTTCACGTGTATTTTTCTACAGTGAACGAAACTATGGAAAAAACACCTACCACATGAGTAGATACTTTTTCTCGGTTACGTTAAACATAAATTTTCACTCTGCACTTCAAAATAGCGAGTCTATTTAACGAAAATAGAAAAATAAACAAGATTTTCTATATACTTACAATACAATTTTTCTTAAAGATAGGTCGAATGAAAAAATCTCAATAAAATACACGTGAGGTGGTGTGGGGGGAGGGGGGTAAACCTCACCAAATATCACTCAAAAATAGCGGTCAAAAAGTAGCCGAAAACACCTCGCGTGATTTGTGCACAACCCCTTATTTATTGGGTAGCAACTACTAGAATAACCATAGAAGTCTTATGTCGTGTATTATATAAGAGAAGTGAAAACAATGTGCAAAAAACTTTCAGGCATACTAACTTTCATGTGACGTTCCATGGGAAAAGGTACCGTATGGCGGCTGGCGCTTAAACATCACAATAGTAACGGGATAGTATTTTAGTATTGGAGCGGCGTAATAGCATAAGCGCCAACCGCCATAAGGTACCTTTACCCGTCACATATTTGTGTATTAGGAACATTAAAAGACTAGTACGATAACAACTCATTGGGAGGGAGATACCTACTGGGGTTCAAAGCAAGCATAAGTTAGGTAGCAAATAACATTGATAGCATAATACATACATATTTCAATTATTTCTACAAACACTCTGTTTCTCTATTCACCCAATTAAAACACTCGTTTCAACACGTTGAGAATAACAAATGACTGGGACGCTTATACACGTCACCCCTTAACCCTTCACACTTTACGTTGCACCCGTGATAGGTAAATAATACAGACATGTAAATTTTCAAAGTTCTCACTCCAACATTCCTTACGAGAAAATATTAACGAAAAACGACGATGATTACGGACGGTTTGAAAATTTGAAATAGATACACCCAGTCGCAAAATTCCATGGGCAATTTATTATTGAATTCACTCATAATATATTCAAGCAATTTGGATGGAAATTTTATGAATGAATTCATTGATAAAGTCGCCATGCACTTTTGCGGCTGATGGTACATTTGCCTTTGCTAAGAGGGGCATTGTGACGCAATCTTCGACATGACGTGAAACGAATCCTTATACACGGATTGACAGTCTACTATTTACTTGTCTCTCTGTACAACGTACATGAGATAATATACAGCTGTGTACACACACAGTGGCTCAAGTAATTCCATGTTTACAGTACACATTACTACCAAAACGTCACAACCGCCAAACATTTCCAACTAACATACTACTTTTCCTTCCAAGTGAGTTACTACCCAGTTGTAAAATGTAGTAACTGACAGAGATTTTGTATGGAGAAGTGCCTTTTTTGATTTGATGTTGAGTCAGCGTGTCGGACCCTGTGTTGTGGTGATAAGCAAATGTTGCGTTAGTAACGGCTACTGGGTTTGCTTGTGCAAATCATTTAGACTATGTTAGGTAAGGGTGTACTTTACGTCATTTACTTAAGTAGACGTACTATCCTCTAGCCACCCAGACGTCAAAGCTTGCCAATGAAAATTCAACTTTGACTTGTCAAAAATAAGATTCAAATTGGACAGGAGAACTTTTTATAGGTCTCTGGGCGGCTAGAGGCTATGCCATGGATTGTCCTGGGTCACAGGTTGTAAGTATTATTTAGTTCTGGAGGGTTAATAGGTATTTTATAATATTTCTCAGAACCGCGTGCTCTTTTGTACCAAATAAAAGAAAAAGGCGATAGAATTTTCATACATTTTTTTTGTACCGGCTACTCCGTCATCGTCAAATGTTTCTGTTTCATAACGACGTAGTTTAGTTAGAGGAATACAAGCGATTTAAAATATTGTTGACCGGCATGAAAAATATGTTGACCACCATGGCATGAAACATTATAATACACCGACATAAGAATAAAACTTACGTTCTGTTAACTTAATAACTTATTGCACTAATATTTGCACCTTACAAATAAGAACCTGTCAGATATTTTTGCGGCCTTCGTTGTGCAAGATATTAAATATGGTGGCATAAATGTTATACCATAAAGCATTATAAACTAAATTACACCAACGCAGTTCACGTAATAGATGGCAATTGAAGTCAATTGAGGCCTAATGCGGTTTGCCATAAATATCTAATCAATACCACATTAAATTTAAACAGGTCGCAGAGAAATTCAATATAAATATATTTGGAAGAGAAGCGCGGAAGGTAAAGGTTACCTACTTAAACATTTAAATTATTACGTTCCACGGAAAAAGGTACCTTATGGCGGCTGGCTCTTACGTCGTATAGCACCCCAATATTATGTGAGCTGCGTTAATAATAGCGTAAGCGCCATAAGGTACTTTTTCTCCCGTGGGACGTCACAATTAGATAGTATAGTTGTAGTGCATAATTATTTTCACGGAAACGTACGAACCTGTCTTGCTATTGCAGTCAGTCTCGGTACAAAAAGTATTGAGGTTGACTGAAGTAGCTTGATAAAAAAGAACTTTTCCGAGAAAATACGATGGAAAACAATTATGCACTACATCTGTAAATAAAAAAAAGTATCCGTTATATGTTTTTTCTTCAGTTAAATAAATATGAAAACAAATGAAAAAAAAAGTTGCATAATCGACCTCGGCCCATAGTAAACTCAATGAGACTTGTATTAATTGTGGGTACTCACGACACTTAAATACACAGAAAACTGAAGGATTTGTGACAAAAACCAAAGGTAAATGCCCCTCCCAGGATTTGAACCTGGGACCTTTTGTTTCGTAGGCAGGATCACTATCGAAGCTAGGTGTCCGAAATACCTCCACACAAATACTGCTCTGCCGCATAACCCCCGTATGTTATATTGACAAACCTTTAACATCAGCAAGGGGAAAATGGGATGTTTGTACCTGTAACCAAAATAAAAAGCGTTAATAAAATATAATTATCACACATTCACAATATTACTTACCTACATAATATAATATTCGGCCCTCCATACCGTACCTACATGTTACTAAAAGTGAAACAAAGTTCCTTTGATAATAATCACTTCAAAATTAAATAAAATGTTCCCCCGCCCCGCTGTCTCCTCTAAGTTTTGAACCAGAAGTTCACCAAATTTGAAAAAGTATTAAGAAACAAAAGCTTAGTAGATACCTATTTCTTAAAAAAATGCAAGAAAATAGTTTTGAACATGATCGGTTATTAAGCCATTAACGAATTTTTTTTTATATATATACTTCTCTTTTAATATAAAGGACGTAATTGCCGCGATGGTACGCCCTTCGCATCGTATAAAGGTACAAAACAACACCCTCCATTACGCGTGGTCCGACACGCACTTGGCCGATTTTTTTAGCTTGTAATGATACATAGCTTCATACATGCACTTACAATGTTT
Organism: Cydia fagiglandana; assembly: GCF_963556715.1. Taxonomy (NCBI): domain Eukaryota; kingdom Metazoa; phylum Arthropoda; class Insecta; order Lepidoptera; family Tortricidae; genus Cydia; species Cydia fagiglandana. Next base: position 15,343,440 of record NC_085951.1, on the reverse strand, counting down.
TTGCAACGTAATTGAATAAAACATTCCAGACATGACAATCACAGGTATCACAAAGCTATTATTTATTACGAGAATGCTAGGTCATTAGTAATAACACTCATAATGTTATTGTGGCTTCTTACATCATTACTCATGTTATAGCTCTAACATTAAACAAGCAAATGATTGGTAGGAAATTGTAAACTTGCGACTTTTTGCATCCACTCACACATATTTACACAGTTTTTACAGCGATATCGACGGCCCTATTCGAACTTAAGATACATCAAATATTACGTCCAGATACGATATGGATTAGATATGTCAGTGTCAAAAGTTACGTTTTTGTTTGAACCGAACACTGACATATCTAATCCATATCGTATCTTGAAAGTATCTAACCGCCCGATTCCAACTTTAAGATACGTCAAATATTTCGACTCAGAGATACGATATGGATTAGATATGTCAGTGTCTAAAGTGACGTTTCTTCAAACAAAAACGTCATTTTTGACACTGCCATATGTAATCCATATCGTATCTAGAACGTATCTATTCGACTTAGAGATACGATATGGATTAGATATGTCAGTGTCAAAAGTGACGTTTTAGAACGTATCTATTCGACTTAGAGATACGATATGGATTAGATATGTCAGTGTCAAAAGTGACGTTTCTTCAAACAAAAACGTCATTTTTGACACTGCCATATGTAATCCATATCGTATCTAGAACGTATCTATTCGACTTAGAGATACGATATGGATTAGATATGTCAGTGTCAAAAGTGACGTTTTAGAACGTATCTATTCGACTTAGAGATACGATATGGATTAGATATGTCAGTGTCAAAAGTGACGTTTCTTCAAACAAAAACGTCATTTTTGACACTGCCATATGTAATCCATATCGTATCTAGAACGTATCTAACCGCCCGATTCCAACTTTAAGATACGTCAAATATTTCGACTCAGAGATACGACATGGATTAGATATGTCAGTGTCAAAAGTATCTAGTCGTATTATTTGACGTATTTTAAAATTCGAATCGGGTCGTATAAACTGTGGAATGAACTGTCGCCCGCGGTATTTCCGGACCGATACGACCTTCAAACCTCAAAGACCGCACGGCCGGTTGAAACCCCAGAGGGGTAAGGTTCTCTGGCGTTGCAGATGTCTATGGTTGACGGTATTTACTAACCAGGCGATTCGTCTGCTTGTTTGCCCCCTAAATTCCCCCTAACCTCAAGAGGTTAAGTGGTCAAGAGGTTAGGGGGGAATTTAGGGGACAAGCCCCAATATCATAAAAAGGTACAAATGAATTTGAAGAAGGTTACAAACTATTTTTCCTGTATCATTTAGAAGCAATTTTATAGTATTTTTAAATAGAAAAGTGTGCGAGATTTTACGCTTTTTCTCGAGACAGAACGAGGTTTTTTGGTATGTCCCGGTTAGGTGGTACTCATTTTGTGACATTTAGCAGAAAATGCATTAATATTACATTAATATTATGACGAAATTGATAAATTATATTTATTTTATACTAAAGTATTGACTTTGACTAGTTTTAATATGCGCGATAAAAAATTTATAGTAAAAATTGTTACAATCGTCCCCAGTTTCCCCTTTATCATAAAACGTTATCATCACGCTTGCTTGAGAAAGGTTGCAATACCTACGTACGTTGTACGCTCACGATTATCGACATTAGACGGAAATTATACGCGATTTTCATTATTTAATTTCCTGTAAAGAGACCAAAAATTATTATTTACAGTACTAATGGTCATATTTTCCCGCACTAGTGCGTAAAATAGCACTTTTCGTGCGTGTGTCATAAGTTTAAAGGGCCATATGTACTGTAAAACGCTGTATGATACACGTGCGAATAGGTAATTCGCAACTCGTGTCGATTTAAAACACTCTCTTAAGTCGTGTTTTAATTTATCGCCACTCGTTTCGAATTTCCTCTTTTCCACACTTGTATCGTAAATAACTATGTCAAAAATAAATATGTCTCTTCAATTATTTAACATGATATTATGAAAAATACAATTTTAATAACATTTTGAGATTTTCACAGAGCAATGCACATTAAAATCTGTAATTCTTTATTATAATTTAACTAATAAATCTGATGAAATTATTGAGAAAGTAAGTGATCGTCGTGGTTCCTTCAAGATTTTATGTATTTTCTATAATAAACCTTATCATATTTCAATCATAGATGAACACGCGGGACAACGTCTATGAACAATTTTTATACGATACTAGTTTTGTTATCGTAGATAGGTACATCCTCTTAATAATTCCAACCCCTATGACAGTTTCTTCTGCTTGGACTTAATTTAAAAAAAAATTAATGATATATTATGTGTTTTTACCTAAATTTTGAGATTTGAGAAAAACTGCTGAGAAAGTTTCATTTTATACACTAATAGCGACTTGCCCAGCTTCGCACGGTGTAAAAAATGATACACCTAAAGCTTCCTCAAGAATCTCTCTATTGATAGGTGAAAACCGTGTGAAAATCTGTTTAGTAAATTTTTGAGTTTACTGCGAACATACACAAACTGACAGACGCGCGGTGGACTTTGTTTTTAAAAGATATAGTGTCAATGCAAATTTAAGCCTCATGTTAGCATGGTAGAATTTACTTAAAAGTGAATATTTTGAATGATAAATATTTAATAACGTTCATTTGCTGGAGTACCAGTAAGGACTTATCAAAACCAGATTAGTTTTGTCTAAAAATAATTTTCGTAACCATGTGACGGCACCGCTATGCCAACACAAATGCCAGTGTATATTGGAAATGCGTGAATCGGTTGTTTGATTTCCAACATGGCGTCCGTAAACAGATGACCGCGTGACGTCACACACCGAGTTTAGACGACTGTAAATATTGCCGAACTGTGGTAACGTTCAGGTTATACAATTCAAAAAATGTAGTATACAAATAAATACAATAAAATAAAACAAAGACATACATAATTTGAGGCTTCGATCAGAAAAGGGTCCCCTTATGATTCATGTGCATAAGGAGCCTTCAATTTAACCATAATATTAAATACATGCAAGTTTACTTTAGTATTACAATGTGCAACCACACTAATTAGTATTAACTATGCACTTCGTATAATTAATGTCCCATATGTTACAATACGTGACGCCAAACCCATCTTGGATGCATAACATCTCATGTGGTCATTGCCATATCAAATTGAACTTAAAGTTCAAAGACATTAAGTTTAATTTGTAAAAATCCGTATGTTAGTCATTCTTTTCATTTAATTTCTGAAATGGTATTATTCGAAGACTTTTTTCCATCGCATTAAGATTCATAATGTAATGGATGGTAAAAAGATGATTTCCAATATTTTATTATTACAGCAGAGTATTACGTGAATGTACGATAATATTATTCATAATTATATTATTTTATTTTGAATGGCGCAAGGGCTGAACGAGTATGTTTTAAATATCACGTTTAACCTTTTATTATTAATATGAAATGAATATGAAATGAATCATTGATACGCCATGTATATTCCTTATAATTAAATGTGCAAAGGGTTATAAATAGTAGAATACTTTCTTACAACCGAAAATATACATAATTAATAACAAAATTATAATAAAATCTAACTTAAAATTAAAACTGTAAATTACTGTATCCTAATATTTTTAGAGGGTAAGAAAACTGTAACAAAGTGCCCCACTTCCCCTTACACTACGCGCCCTGATACTGGTCTACTTGAGCGAGCAACTCGCCCGAACCGGGCAAGTTACTGGAACGCAGTTGCTCACCGGGCTGGAATAAGCTTGTGAGTAGCAGGTTCCTTCGCTCTGTTGACGCTCGAGGATATTCCAGACGCTTTTTGGGAATGAGCGAAATAAACCAGCGTAAAGGATCGGTCCTGCTACTGAACAAAAAAAGGTAAGATAAGATAAGATAAAAAATAGTTTTTTCAAGTAGGCATATTAGCGCTTATGAACGTCATATTATTATAAAGCTACAGCGGCTCCAACCCAACACCTCTGCCTCGAGAAGATTTAAATCCCCCCTCAATTGGAGGAGGGTATCCCAATATGGGACCGGCAACGACGTTGACGCAGCTGAATTTATGACAAATAATTTGGCCAAGTCCGAGATAGCTCGAGACATTTAGTGTTCCGTACGGCTACCATCAGTTTGGCATTGACATAAACGATATCGTGAACGTAATTTACTTCCTATAGGTATATCTCTTTTGCACTAATATGTCAGTACGAGCGAGATACATAGAAAGTAAATTACGTTCACGCCCACGGTAGCGTTTATGTCAATGCCAAACTGATGGTAGCCGTACCGCTCGCATCGTTACATTTTACAGAGGTTGTTTGCCTGTTTTTAGGATACCGTATTCAACTACACACACAGAACAATAGTACAAAGTGTCTAAGTGCGAAGGCCGAAGGCCGAGCTTTAGCAAAATGTCATCGCTTTAGCACAGAGCAATAGTACAAGTGTCTAAATGTGAAGGCCAAAGGCCGACCTCCGCGTAGCCCGAAGGCCCGAAGCGTCCAGGATGTCAGTGCTTTAACACAGAACAATAGTACAAGTGTCTAAATGCGAAAGCCGAAGGTCGAGCTCCGCGTAGGGCCGAAGGCCCGAAGCTTCCAGGATGTTAGTACTTAAACACAGAACAATAGTATAAGTATCTAAAGGCGAAGGCCGAAGGCCGAGCTCCGCGTAGGGCCGAAGGCCGAGCTCCGCGTAGGGCCGAAGGCCCGAAGCGTCCAGGCTGTCAGTTATGTGTTTAACCACTGACATCTTGCAGGCTTCGGGCCTTCGGCCCTACGCGGAGCTCGGCCTCCGGCCTTCGCATTTAGACACTTGTATTAATTACCTGTGTTTAGAACTGACCTCCTGGATGCTTCGGACTTTCGGCCCAATGCGACTTCAGCCTTTGGATCTTGCGACTTAGACACTTGTACTTAAAAATACTTGGAAAAGTTACGGGAGGCGCGCGTCTGTCGGACGCTTCGGATCTTCGAATCGCTCCTTCGGCCTTTGCATTTAGTTAGATTCTTGTACTATTGCTTTGTGTTTGAATACCGAAGTCGAGCATCTCGCGAATGCTTGATGTATTATAATAATTTAGAGTAAGGCCAAGCGCGCACCACGATTTTTTGTCCTGCGATAATTTTGTGGCAGAAATGCAACGTATGTGTTTATATGTTAGTGCGCGCATATGCGACAAAAAAATCGCAGCGATTTTAAGATTGTGATTTATCACATTTTTCCGCGATTGTTCGAGACGCGATTGTCGCAAAGTGAATTGCAGCATGCGGAGTTGTATGGCCCCGCGCGCACTATAATAATAAAATCGCACCCCGGCCGGACCTCAGTCGGCATTTCGCTCTCCAAACCCCAACATCTCGGCACCTGCATCTCCAATGGAGTCTCAAAATGAGACGCTAGATGTTGACCATTCAATTATTGAAATAGACGGGGATCACCTTTGTGTTATAAATGCTCAAAGTCATACAGCAATCGCATATTAAAGACACGTTTCATGACAAGCGACTGGTACGAAATCCATGTTGAGATGAACAAATCGTCGACTTTTTCATCGCAGTGCGCGCAGTGAATTTTCTGCGATACTTATATTACAGCGCGATTCTAAAATCGTGTTGCAAAAATTAATATCGTAATATCGTGCGCGCTCGGCCTATAATACCTTAAATGTATACTCCTTCAATTTGAATTTAGAACTCATTATTATTTTTTATTTGATTTTGTTTCTAGTTCTATGCCATATATATAGACTTTAATATTATTTAGAACTGCTAAAAAAGAAGATCGGCTTACTTTAAATATTTCGTCAATTTTACCTTTGTTTCTAAAAACTGTGATATTTAACTGTCATATACTATTAATGTCTTCCAAAATTATTTTCTCGTAACAGGAGGGGCTACCGCGAAAACCGAAATTCGCAATTTGCGGGGATTTTCTCTTTTACTCCAATGAAGGCGTAATTAGAGTGACAGAGAAAAATGCTCGCAATTTGCGAACTTCTATTTTCGCGGTTATAGCTCTGAATCTTGTTGCTCACCTTTCCGTTCAAAAATATACATAAGTACTGAATATAATTAATAGATATTATAATTATACAATTAATACAGAAATGTAATGGTACTTAATGAAAAGGAATATTGTGTATATTGTTTCGACGAATCAGATACTCTCAATAAAATCTATACATGAGGCCAAAGCTGTTCATAAATATTAAATAACTTTATTATCTCTATACGCCTTACTAACTCTATGTGTCCTATTGTTGGAAAAAAAAAACACAACGACAGTCAAGAACGGAATTCTTAATTTGAAGTTTTCAGATTTTTGAGATGCCTAGTCCATTGGTTGGAAAGCCCGTTCGAAATTGAAACTTATTTGCAATAGAATAAGGTCGTATTTTGTAGATCTCTCTCATACTTATAGTAGGCTATTGAGATAAAATTAAATATCCCACAAAAATAAGCAAGCAGAATTAAACTTTGTGTCAAAGACATAAGTCATAAATTTCAATGCCAAAGTTTTAACTAAGGATGTTTCTCGCCTAATATGAATTGACCAGTGTAAGCATCAGTTAGCTAGCCCTAAGCAACCAAAGGTCAAGCTGCAGTTGAAAAACTAATAAAGATAAAGTTAAGCTGATAATTTTCCCGCCGTCTCCATGCTTCTTTAAGTTGGGTATTGACTGGTCAGCTGCCTGTTAGCTATAGTTTTCACGAAAATCGCCAGGACAGAGGTGAAAATTTTTGTATGAAAACTTGTAACTTTAAATGCATTTTTTGACGAAACTATTGCAGTCTAAAATGAAGTCAAAATCAGTCCATCGACTCAATTTTTTGCAAGCTTTCTAATGGTACCCCACACGATTCTTACAAATGAAAAAAGTTTCAGCCTACCCCTCTCAACCCCCTAAATTTCCCCCTTTAATAAGAAATAAGCAGTTTTGACTTATTTACAATATGAGTGGTGGTAATTGCTATAACTGTTCCAAATTTTAGGTATCTATGTCAAACGGTCTCTGAGAAAAACGTATTTAACTGATTTGCAAGACCGAAGTGATCCCATAAGTGTTCCGTAAACAAAGTTTTGTACGGAACACTAAAAATGTTATGTGTACAGCTAATGCCCGCGTATCTGTTGGTGTCTGAGGGGCTACCGCCAAAACCGATATCCGCAAATTGCGGGGATCTTTCTCTTTTACTCCAATGAAGGCGTAATTACAGAGAAAAATGCCCGCAATTTGCAAACTTCGATTTTCGCGGTTATAGCCCTGCGCGGCCGCGTAACGATGAATACGTTAATAGATAATGTATAGAAGAATATTATTTTGTACGCCTCTGCACGTGTTTCGCCTGGCACGCTCAATATCTGTCGATATAAACAGGCCTAAGACACATCAGCATCACTGTCTTGTTTTGGTGCGCTCATGTCTTAAGATCAGATTAAGAATCAACATATCAGATAGATGCATATATGTATATTGAGATATATGTATAAGACCACCGGTGGACGGGCAGCAGCGTCCCTCAAATTCGGTGTACTCGACTGCGATCGCCAACCCGCCTGCCAAGCGTGGCGATTATGGCATTCACCCCCCAAAGGGGGAGGCCTATGTTCAGCAGTGGACGTCTTATGGCTGAGATGATGATGTATATTGAGACATAATATTTTCGGGCGTCATTTTTTTTAAATGTTAAGGAAAAGGATTTGGGAATTATTATATTTCGCAAATTAAAAACCAAAAATGTCCAAAATGGTAGTCTCTCGTTTCGTCATTAAAAAAATCTACATTTCTCCATAGAGACGTAGTGCAATAACTAAGAATTACTTAAGACCTACTTTAAGTAGTTTGCAGAAATCGCGAAACGTCTGGTTGATCTAACTGATGACCGAAGAGCTGGCGGCTACCTCGCACGACGTATCAGCAACACAGCGAGGAAATGCCGCCAGCATCCTTGGTACAATTCCTCAAGGGCCTATTTTAGATTTAAGCTAGTTATTATAATTTCGTTTAGTAGTACCACTGTATATATCTTGTATGTAAATAAATGATTTTTAAAATACCACGTTTTAAAATTGACAATTAGGTTGGCCAATTTTCTACCCAATTAAAGTAATTTTAATACAATCCAGTTTTTTATTATTATGTTTTTTTTAATAGCTCTAATACCTAAATTACGATCTAGAAGTAATTTTACAACGATGCCCAAAAAGTCGACTAACTAAACCACGTGAAACCGGAGGGAATAGATAGTTACAAGGAAGGATATGTAGAATAATATATACCGACGCTTATGAAAGGGGTTTGGGTGCAATATTCCTTAAGTAGAGCTTCACTGAGCTTCAATGTATCTTTCCTCCGCTTCACACACAACTTACGGTGATATAGGTAACTAAGTTTTTAGGGTTCCGTAGCCAAATGGCAAAAAACGGAACCCTTATGGATTCGTCATGTCTGTCCGTCTGTCTGCCGGTCTGTCTGTCCGTGTGTGTCACAGCCACTTTTTTCCGAAACTATAAGAACTATACTGTTGAAACTCGGTAAGTAGATGTATTCTGTGAACCGCATTAAGATTTTTACACAAAAATAGAAAAAAAACAATAAATTTTGGGGGTCCCCCATACTTAGAACTGAAACTCAAAATTTTTTTTTTCATCAAACCCATATATTCAGGGCGAAATCGGGGTCGTGATTCAAACCTATTGTACTTAACTCGGTAAATTAACGCGATGTTAGGTATAAAGTTAATTTTTAAATAATTGCAGCCATTCATTAATTAATCAACAATTTAAGTATTCCAGTTAAAAACTCAAATTATGGTTACCTTACAATTAATGTTAAAACCTATTTAATAAAGAACTGATTAGATGAGTAAGAAATGTCAACGGCACTGTTATGACAAAGTCAAAACTTCAAAATAAATAAAATCATTCAAAGATTGTACATTAAGTTCATTAATTCTGGCAATTCTGAAGATAATTAAGCAGAAAGATGCCCGCGGCCTATCCGTTTTCAAATGTTGAGCGGTCTGACATGGTAATGTTTTATTACCAAGCGCGTCGTGCTGCCACTGCTCGGGATTTAGTTCACCAACGTTATCCATTGATATGTTGAGACAAGTGATGCCTGAATTACTGCGAAAAGTGCCGGAACATTACTTCCATAACTTACACTATCAACACGATGGTGCTCCGGCTCATTTTAAATACTGAGTACGCAATCATCTCGATGAACAGTTCCCGGGACGTTGGATTGGCCGCGGCGGACCCGTGGCGTGGCCTCCTCGTAGTCGCGACCTGACGCTCAATTGCTTTTACACTGAATGTTACATCGAAGATAAGTGTTATCAGTTACTTAACGTAAGTTACCAATACTTTCTTTACTAGATGTTTGTCTTGTCAAGTCTGTAGGGTGACCATGACTCTAAATAAGAAATTATTTTGTATTTTATTTTTGTATGTGCGAAAAAGATACAAATTAATGCACTGTAATCTACAGTGTTGTGTTCCTAATTAAGTGGCAAGTATTATTTTTCTTTCTTGCTACACGACCCCGATTTCACCCTGTATACGTGCAGGGTATCTATGGATAGGTCTTCAAAAATGATATTGAGGTTTTTAATATATTTTTTTTCTAAACTGAATAGTTTGCGCGAGAGACACTTCCAAAGTGGTAAAATGTGTGCCCCCCCCCCCTGTAACTTCTAAAATAAGAGAATGAAGAGACTAAAAAAAAATATATGATGTACATTACCATGCAAACTTCCACCGAAAATTGGTTTTCTGAACGAGATCTAGTAAGTACTTTTTTTAATACGTCATAAATCGTAAACCGCAATTTTATCATGTTACTTGCTGTTACGGAACCCTTCATGGGCGAGTCCGACTCGCACTTGGCCGCTTTTTAATAAAATTTTCTGCAAGCGACATCATAGCGTTTACACGGTGACATTATTATACTTTGTATGAATGTTGTAAACATTATGGTCTTAATTAACATTGACTTTATAACAACAAATTCACTAATTATATCAAGTTTATAAATTGACGGTCTGTACCGGCCCTAACGAAGGGCCTCAATCTGGTGAAAAGTAGTAGTTTGAGTTACATGACAGCTACTGTGTGACAGACATGGCTTTGGAGCAATTAAATAACGACAGTTTTTACAAAATTTTCTTAAAACCGC